>NC_031788.1:4958709-4975433 GCF_001522545.3 Parus major
ACAGCCACTTAAACTTGCATCCCCAGCAAGCAGCAGCTGCAAGGGACCTGCTGCTTCCAGCCATATGGAGGAATGTATCCCAGACACCTGTACTGCAGTACTACAGCCCACTTAAATATCATTCTGATATGGATTTAAATCAAGCAAACTGCAGTTAGTACCTGTGACATTTAAAATGTGCTTAAAACTGGATTTTTCTTCCCTGTTAGCTGACTCCATTCCTTAAAATAAAGTTATTTGTGTTGCAGAATCTGAATTTACCTGTCTTTGGAAATGCTTTAGTACAGGATGTTGTGTAAAAGTGGCAATTTGTGATACTTGGCTGTTTTGTAATACTGTGACTGTCCTGGTGCTGTTCATCCTCTCTCTCCACATCACTCACACTGCCAGTCACTCCTAGAGCACAGCCTGTATTTTGGCAGGCTGTGTCCTCAAAGACCACCCATCATTCCCAGCATCTCCATTATTAAAGTGCACCTTTAATTCACCCCCTTTTCCATGAGGTCTGCAGTCCAACAGGCAAAGGCAGCTTCAAAATGAGACCTTGCCAAGCTTATTTACAGAGAGTTAATGATGGAGAAACAATGGCAACGAGGAAGGGAAAAAAATCAATTCACCCGGTCATTTGGCAAGGAAGGAATACACACTTCCCTTCTTTCCAAGGTTTGGCTTTGGCTCCAGAGGGAAGGGTCTGCTGTGTTCAGTGGAAATAAAACTACTGATGTAGCTGAGTATGAGAAGAGACAGAAAATTCAGTGATGTCTTTAAAGCAAGATAATATTTAACAGCTTTAAAAGGAAAGATATTTCAGTCTTTGAAGACCAGAGATAGCAAATTATATCTATCAGTGCTATTATTAATAATAAAAAATAACAGTAACACATTTACAAATTCCAAGCACACATGATGATCAGCCTTAGCTGATCACGTTTTTGCTGACTGGGTCTTACAACTTTTGGGCTGAGCATACATGTCCATCAGCATGAAGTTGTTTATCAGTTGTGCATCCATTCCTTCACTCCCTTCACTCACCATCATTTTAATATCAAGACAAAAGTACAGGAGGAAAACCATACCTTGACACTTCTTCATTTGTTGCAGCTTTGATGCTGGAACAGTTGTCTCTTCATGGCCCTTTTTCTCAGACACTATTCTTCCTCCTTGCCAGTGATGCCTTAAAGTGTGGGTGTATGTTTGGTACCTTAAGGCCATGCTCCAAGTGCATTAACATCTTTTTGAATCTCATTTGTACAGCCAATTGTTGGTGATAAAATCTTTCTGTTCAATGTACAGGATCTTTCACTTCTTCACAAGTGATTACATTTCTGCCTAACACCTTGGTGGGTCCCCACGTTTTGAAAACACTGAAGTTCCACCCAAGCAGTGAATTTTCTCTTTGGCCATTGGAGGTGATGCTCTTTCTCAGATGAACTTGTTGAAACTCAAGATTTTCCAAGTGTTCCAGCAAGGACCAACTGACTGCAGCGACTCTGCTCTGTGAACACAAGCTCAGCGTGGCACCTGAGGCAGTGTTTGCTTCCCTTACACTTCCCCTACCTGTGGCAGCACCCTTGGGGCTGGCTGTGAGTGACCCTGCTGGCCCTGGGAGTGCTCCTGGGTGTATCCCCAGTCTGCTCATCCCTGGCACTCCACTCTCTGCCTTGCAGCCCCCCATATGACCAGTGCAAGGTGGACACAACAGCCTTGGACCCCTTTTGCAAGGGACCAGATGGGATCTGCCAGCTCACACTGCCTGGGTTGAGTTCTGGCTGCCTTTAAAGAAGATACATGAGGTGCTTGGCTTCAGGCTGTCCTTGTGGAGTCTTATCTTAGCTAGATGTAGATCTTTGGCCCAAGGTGGAGCAGCATTTGCCTCCCTTGGATAGTCTGGAGAGATTCACAGGAGACAGAAACATGCTGGACAAGAACACAGCTGCTCACCTCTCATTCCCACCTAGAAGTGAAGTACCTGTGATGTACTGGTTAAAAAAAGCCTTCTTCAAGCAGATAAAACTTGGAAAAAGCACCATCCTTCTCCAAGAATTCCAGCACACCTCAGTTTGGCTTTATTACTCCAGTAGCCAGAATATAAGAGCTTGTAGGGCCAATAATCTCTCATCTTCACTGCAAAGCTCCTACCAGGTTTAACCTGGGTATTCATTCCTGATTAAGGGAAGTCTAGTAAGGAGTGGAAGAACAAGAAGGAAGGACATGTCTTCCAAAGAAGCTTGTAGTCAGCAGAAAAATCTCAGTTTTGTTCAAGCATTTTACTTCACACAGAGGCTGAACAGAGTAAGAAAGTCCTGGTACTTCAACTCTCTACAAAATGGTCTCTAACTCAGAGATCTGACTAATACAGCCCCAGAGAGACCTTACTTCAGCTTCACAAGATGAAGTTCTAAAGACTCAAGATGAAATTTTTTAATGGAATTCTAAAACACTGCTGACTGTGACACAGATAAAAAAATGGATTTGAATGACTGGCTTGGGATACATTAGGATTGTTTGCCAGAAGCTGTTGTATCTTGTTAGCTGACATCTCATGACTGCTTCTCTGCTGTGGCCACTGGGAGCCTCACACAGGTTGCAAGGACCAGCCACTGACAGCCCTAAGAACAGATTTCATTTGAGCTAAAGACTCAGGCAGGAGTCCAAGGCATGACCCAGGGTTCATCCTGGGTGATCATGGCAGTAGATGGCAGCAGTGCACATCACCCCTAAAGCTCATGGAACCAAGGTGGTCCTGCCTGAAATTGGCCATTTCCCAAGGAGCAAGATCAACCAAGGTAAAAGATCAACCATCATCATCCTCCAGGGGCCCCAAAACCACTCTGCCATTTGATGCAATTGTTCTTTCCACACAGACCTCAACATTTCACACAACTGAGGGAAGACCCTGTTCCTCAGGACTGGGCACCTGTGGTGATGACTGAGCTTTTGGGCATTCATCAACAATCACAGGAGTGGATAAAACCCCTGTAATTGAATGTTCCCACTATGCTCACATGAGCACTCCTGGATGCAGGGACTCATTTTGGACTCTGCCTGGAGAGCTGAGCTTTTGTGAACTAAATGAAAAGGCAACAGCCAGGGAACTACCAAGGGCCACAGATGGAAATGCAAGCACAGCTCCAGGCTGAAAAACAAAGGACAGGGAAATGAAGAGCAAAGCTGATGAGCCATCCTCAGTATTAACACTTGTGGTTCACTTTCCCCTCCTGAGAAGATTTAGGGCCTCAGTGACAAATGTCACTCTCACCTCCCCTGCAAGAGAGGGTTGGCTTAAGTGGTGTGTCAGGAAAGGAAGGCAAGAGGATTTTGTTTCTTTTTTTAAGGAATTAAAGAAGACCCTGTGTCTTTAACCTTCAGGATAACCTTGTTTCAGTTTGGTTCTCGTTGCTGGACTGCTCCTTGATGAGCTTTTTATGCTTGATTAATTAGAACACTGAAAGGAAATGGGGGCTGCTCTGTTTAGCAGCTTGTGCCTCCTTCTGACTAATTCACCACCCAGCTCTACAGCCCCAGAGGGTCTGCAGTTGCCTCCTTCATGCCTCTGGTGTGGGGTTTCATTGCCTCTTTCTACTTTTCTGATTGTATGCTTCCTATTGATTCAACCACATTTATTGAGGGCTAGCTGGAGACCAGTTTAATTTGAGTTTGTAGGCTTTATTTCTCCACTACCACAAAATTTTTCGAAGAAAAAGAAAATGCAGATGCAGGAGTGAACAGTTCAGATTTATGGAGCGCTATCTTCCAAAGAGTCACTTTTACAGTGTTATTGATGACAAGAAATCATAATTTTTTAGGAGGATAACTTTGCATATGCCATTATTGCCAGCGTGTGTGCAATCAAGAGAAAAGCACTTTTGTGGTCCTTTAATTTTTAGAAATGTGAACCCATAATAATAAAACTTATGCTAAATTATTTTGTGTCCCAGTTTTCCCAGGGTGGGGAGGCAGGGAGGAAATACCCTCTTGGTAAATCACTTTCAGCTCTGACAATAAAAAGTATTGGATAAAAGCTAAGCAGTATTACCAGGGATAAAAATGAAGGCAGATTTCTGCCCAAATAGTTTTCTGGCTAAAACAGGAAAAACTACAACTAGCAGATGTGAGTCTGACTACTGGAGTCAGGGCAGGTGGTGGCTTAGTCACTTTGTCACTCTCTAGGAGTTATGGGGCAGCCAGGTCACATCTGTGGAGAAGAAATGGTGTGAGTGCCCTTGAGACCCCTTGTGCAGCCTGCACACCCCTGGCCACAGGACCTGGGACCAGCCATGCCCCTGGTCCTGTCCTGTCACCTTTCCTCTCTGCAGGTCAGCTGAGGGCTTTGCCCTTGATCACACAGGAGTTAATGACTTAATGCAGACAAGCCTGGGTGAGGTTCTCCAGGCTCGCCAAGGGGGCAGGCAAGGTGAGCAACAGTCCCTCCTGATCACTCCCCATGAGTCAATGAGCTTAATGTTAGCCTGAGGGTGTGCCTGATATCCGCCTTTCAGGTGCCGGCAGGAGGGGAACAAATCTGCGTTTGGGAAATAAAAAGGAAAAGCTCCTTTCTGGGACTCTAATCCCACAGTTACAGCAGGGCCCCTCCTGTTGGGAGCTGCTGTGAGTGCTGCCCATCCTCTTTCCAGGCTGGTTCTGAGCTTTGCTGATGCTGTCCTCTCCTCAGCAGGAGAACTCCACAGGAGCTGCAAAGAGGCACTTCTGTGTTCCAGGGAAAAGCCTACTTCATGGCAACATCCTCCGTGCTCAGGTGCTTTCCTGAGCACATGGTACATTAAATTCAGAACTCACAGAGCAACTAAACACTCAGAGAGCCAAATTCTCCTTCCTGCTGTAACTCCAAACTTGGGGCTGTGGAAAATGGTCTGGAAGGGACTTGGAGAGGCATGTAGCTCACCTCAGTTCCCAAAAGGCAGGATGAAGTCTTCTTGTGGGGATCCTTTTTTGTCTAACCTGTTCTCAAAACCATTTGGTGATAAAAAACCACACCCTCCCTTGGTGATCTTTTCTGGTGTTCACCTTTGCTTTGATTCACAGAGTGGTGAATTCCCCCAGTGTGATGCAAGGAGAGGTTATATACAAAATACTCCTTTTATGGGAGACATGGTAAAAAAAAACTGGAGGTAATACATGTGTATCTCACCTGTCTGGTATTCAGACACTCAGTGACCCTGGGTAACCCAGAACAGGCACTTCAGCTGTAAATAACTTCACAAAGTAACGAGAAATCAGCCCCTCTGTTTTTGAAAACTCTTACAAAGCCTGCTTTAGTAGGCTGCATTTCAAAATAGCGTCCTACTGGTTCAGTGACACATGTAGCCTGTTTCACTAGAGAGAAGTTCAATGCTTGGCCAACCCAGCTGGGGGAAGCTTTAGTTCAGTTTAATTTTGTTAAGGGAAAACTGAACAGCTTATTTTGAGTACCTTTTACCTCCAAAGTACATAACTAAACCTGCATTTTTTTCCCCTTGGTAAAATCCTGTTCCTTCTGGAGAAGCTGAACTGGGAAGGCCCCTGGAAACTTTCTGCTGCACTGGAGGACAGGAGGGTGCTGAACTTTCCCAGGCTCTGCTGAAATATGGGGCACGCTGTGGGAACTGAGGAGCACCATGAAACAGGATGCTGAAAGTGGTTTTCATCCTCTTACCTTGGGTTACTCCGAGACGTGGCCCAGTGAAGAGCGACATGAACTGGGGTGCAAGGAGCACTTCCTCTATCAGGAATTCCTCTGTTATCAGCAAATAATGACTATCCCTCCAAAATATCAGTGCTGAGCCACTGCTTGTCGCTGAGGGAATAAAAATTCCATTACAGAGAGCATGGGTGAGACACCACGGCACAGATTGTGTTTCTGCCATGAGGAGAGACACGACACAGAGCCTGGAATTGTCTGGGAGCCTCCTCCACATGGACAGACCCAGAGGGTTTGCCTTGCCCAGCAAAACTCAGGTTTCAAGGAGGCACAAAAGTCCACTAATGGTACAGTGTAGCACTTGTAGGCTGAAACATAACCACTACACAGCCCTGCAGAGGGATAATGTGGCCATGGAGGATGTTGGGCTAAAAAATTCAGCAGTTTTTCCATAAAGAACAGCAGCAAGTTGGTGCCTGTGGAGTGCTCCAAGAGCCCCATCAGGCCACGTTAGCAATGGCAAGAAACTTCCTCTTGCAGTATATTTACTCAATGAACCCTAGAGCTCCAGCAGCGGGCAGAAGAACACGTGCAGGGTGGAACAGATCCCTCCTCACCTTTCAAAACGGGGTCAAACACCGAGTTTAGCACAGGTCACTGCCAGGGAGAGCCTCTGAGTTCCCATTTCAGAGGAAGTGAAACACTTTGGTGGGCTCTGGGACTCCTGATTCCTCTTTGCACAGAACTCGAAGAACTTTCCTGTCCCACTCACGTGGGCACTTCCCTCTGCCACAGAGTCCTGGGCACTGCCCTGGCCACCCAGCATGGCCCCAGCTCTGCCTGCAGCAGCCTGCAGGGAAGGAACAGCCACCCAGGAACACTTTTGTCCCCCGCTTCCTACATTAATGTGGCATCTTGGCAGGATGCAGAAAGCAGCTTCTGCATAGCTGATGTCTTAAAGCTCAGCACAGAGGACAGAAATATAAAAACTTACAAGAAAAATGGCATACAATATGGCTCAGAGCAGCAAAACTACCCATTGTGCAGCCTGGTTAAGCGCAGCAAAAACACATACATGTGTGCAGGGAAGGAGGGAGATTGGGCTTGAATTAAACTGAATTTCCCCTTGACTCCCAGCAGCCAAACTGAAAAATAAATTATTCACCAAGGCTTATTCCTGAAGAAGCCCTGCAGGCCCAGGCCACTGCCCAGGTGTGTACTATCTAGAGCTTGGTTTGATGGCACTTTGCTATCAAGAGGAAACAAATTAATTTTCCTCCTTTGAAATTGGGAGACACCTGCATTAGGCGATGCATAAAATAAAAATAAGGGGGACCTGAAAGAAATTACTAAGAGCAATAAGTATCCCAGGCCATTGCCTGCTGAGAGCTGAAGGAAACAGAGGCTGAGATGAGGAGAAAATGCAATTTTATTTCCCCTTTAAACTGAAAATCATTAAAATCACCCCTTCGAGGCTGAGCACTGCTGCCTGTGAGTCAGGGCTTGTTGAGGGGAGAGGACAGCAAACACCTCACAGGGGGTGCCCTCCTGAGGCAGCAGCATCCCCTCTGAAATGTGCAGGACAAAGACATTACCTGGACCTGAACACAGGCCCTGCCATGGGCAGTTTTCCCATGGTGGAAGCTGTTCAGATGTGCATAAGAACCCTCCAGCTGCAGGTCAGAACACCCAGAGACAATTGAAATATTCAGCTTGAAAGTTTGGGGATAAAGTCAGTGATCTGCTGTGAAAAGTATGCAGATTTTTGTAAAGAAGATGTTGCTGTTCTAAATTTTTTTTAAAATGAATAAATTCTCAGTGAGTGAGACAAGAGGAGCAGCTCCCCTCCCTCTTTGTAGCCGAACACAAGGTAATGTTTTGTTTCTGACTAAAACTAAACCATTACATGAAAAATGTGGCTTATCAGGAAGTTAGCTGGAGGTTTTGACAGTCCAGCAGTGATTTCTCCAGGGATAACCTGCTCCCTCGTCCTTTGCTGGCAGCAGCAGATGCCGGCAGCCGCCCTGCCCTCTCCCCTGTCTGCCTTGTGGCTTGGTTTACAGTCACAGGGGGTGAAAAATAGCTTAAGAAATGTGTGCACGTCTTATCCTGCCCCTTCTTTTCCCTGTCAGGGTTATCAAACCCATGCTTTTGTCGCCACAGGTAAAAGGGAGCAGATCCTGACCCCCTGAAAGCCGGGGTGCCACACTCCTGTAGAGACAGAGGGATAAGGGGGCTGCAGCAGGAATGGTTTGCTCAGGGAACAGCATCCCTGTAAGAGCTGCCATAGTTTAATAGACACTTCTGGTGACAGTTTTAATTTGGGAAAATGTCTGCAAAAACAGGAAAGGAATGAAGGAGGTTGATTTCATTTTGCTACATATCTCTTTCCAAGAGGGTATTTTTGATCAGCTTTTCAATGTTAATGCCCTATCAGTGGTGAGGGGGCATCTGACAAAACTGTAGTACTTTTTTCATGTATTCTCTTAAAGCATTCAATTTCTATTATAAGTCAGTGCAATTAAATTAAATATACAAAGTGTGGGTCAAGTTCTCTGGAGTTTGGGTCATTACTAATAATGTAGCCAGATTAAAAAACCTTGAAGTTCACATAAAGTGAAAGGACAGGCAGAGCTTTAGCAGAGTTAGGAAACTGGAGAGTGCTGAAGGAAAGGAGCAAAGTGAGAACCAGACAGTGAATCATCATCGCTCGTGTGTGCAAAACCCGACTGGGAATTCAGGCAGGGCCTCTTGTTTTGCTTTGCCCATCCCTTTTATTCTTTTTGCAGGTTATTAATACTTGTTCTAAGCAGCTGTTTGAGGTGTCCCAGAAGGAAACTTCCCTCCAAGACTCCCTACAGCATTTTATTTTCCCTGTAACCTTCCCCAGGGTCCCTCCACTCAATCCTCACTGCAGCAGTGCAGGACAAGGAGGTGTTTGGCTGAGCAGGGCTTGCTGAGGTCACTTTGAGCCTTTGGTGGCCTGACAGGCTCTGATTGACATCCTTGCTCTAGCTGCATATTAAGACACAGTTTTCAAGATGGACTTGAATATTTAAGGGTACATTTAAAAAATGTAGAAGGGAGGAAAATGGGGGTGAAGATTAAACCAGATGATTTCTTCTAAGTGAGGTATTATGCTTCTAGATCTTTTTAAAAGGAGGGACAACACTGACAAAAGACATTTTCTGGCTGGCAGGCAGAAAGGAGAGTAAAAGACTTGAGGGTTTCTAAGAAAGGAATGATCTTTTCACCCTTTTTAGGTTACAAATTGCAGGCAGCATTTCTGTTTCATGGATTGCATTTGCAGTGGGTTTGCCCAGAAGCAGCAGACTAGCTGGGAGCTAAATCAGAGTAAGACAGAAGCCACCAAGGCAAGGGAGATAAGAACCCACTGCACTCTAGGACGTGTCAGAATGGAGTTTGTGGTGATGGTGAGTGCTCAGGATGGGTCCTGAGCTGCAGCTGCAGGCAGCCCCAGCAAACCATCTCAGTACATCATCCCCAGCCTCAGCTCAGTGCCTGGACCTGCCTGACAGGGTGGGGGGACCCTCACCTGCAGAACATCTGCCAGCACACCCCAGGGATGGGGTAAGGAGCAGTCCCAGCCACAGCAGCAGAACCTGGAGGGGTAGAAAATGCCCATTATCTCCCAGTGTGCCTTTAGCACAGCCCACTTAAACACCTGTAATTTTCTGATGACACAGACAGGTTATTGAGCTCTTTAAGTGTACTGCTTCTGGCAAAAACAAAATACACCAAAGAAAAAAATCCAAACCCAACTTTACTTTAAATTTAACCCTCTCTGACAGTCATCATATTTTTAGAAGCACTTACCCCCACGTTAATACTTCCTGGAGGTGCTCAAACACCAGCTGATGTTGCATTGGGGCAAATTAGTGAAGGTGGAGACTCATAAATCCTCAGGGACTACAAACCTAATTAAATGCCTGTGCGATGCACTTGGGTGTAGAGCAATGGTTTGCAGGTCTGTGTTTTCCAGACACCCCAAATGAGCTGTGCTTGCTGCAGGGGCCAAGGAATGGCTCTCTCTTTGCCAGGTCCTGCCACATGTGGGGCTCTGGGGAGCCTGGCACAGGCGGCTTCAGGAGGCACCAAGCCATGATGCCATCAATGTAGCTGTGTTTGTTGGGATCAGCAGCAGGCCAGGGCTCTGCCACACCCCATCCTCTTGGGTCTCAGAACATCCTCTGCCTGTCTCCACCGAGGGGATGCAGATGGTCCAGAGCTCACTCATTGCTCCTGTGCCCTTCCTGGTGGCAGCACCATGAGGGATGTATCCCTGGATGCTGGGGGTGGGGGAAAAGCTGCCTTTTTCCTCATCTGGCTCTTCCAGTAACCAAAGTCAAGGCTCTCACAGTCCCAGCACTGTGTTCATGGACAGGCTCTGAGCCCTGGACATGTCATGACCCCAGGCTTCTCAGAGGAAGAGAAATGGAAGTAACAGAAGAGCTGTTCTTGACTCCTCACACGGTGACTGGTACCAGGAATCAGCATCACTCAGGAAGGGGCTCTGCTCCCCTGAGCAGTTCAGTAGTGCTCAGTCAGCACACCTGATCCCACAGCTATTTTTTCCATGACTTCTGATTCTTTACAATATTTCTTCACTAAATAAAGTGCTGCACATAGCTACACAGGTGATCTCCTCCACACTGGCCAGGGGATGTGCTTGCAGGTGGAGCCAGCCAGAGATGGCTTTGCTGGATGCACTGGGGTATAGCAAGCCAGCTGATAATTCTGATTTTCTGACTAGTTTGGACAGTCATTCTCATGAATGAGTCAAACAATTGAAGTAAAAACCCTGCACTATTTTTTTTTTCCTAATGAAAAACTTACTGGTTTAGGGTTTAAGCCCCTGTGTATGAAAGTTATTTTTTTCTCTTCACAGCTGGGTACAGAAGAGCCTCCACTGACCTCAGCTGAAGGTGTCTGCACAGCACCTTCAACTTGGGCTCCACTTTAGACAGTTCCTAGGCCTAATATGTGTCTCTTGCTGTAAAAATTACTTTCTTCCCTCTGAGAGAATGCAACAAGGTGGAAAAAAATACCCAGAAAAATAAATTTCCTTTTTTTTCCCTTAAAATTTCAGTCTGAAATACTGTTTTGGAATGGAGAAGCCCTAATGGAAAAGAAGTCCCACACTGAAACCACCAAAATCCTATGGGATTTAAGGGAGTGGGATTATTTGAGTCATTCTGTGGGTGTATGTTTTCCCTGTGCTCCCCTAAGAGCTGACACCCAGCATGTGTCAGCTCAGGGTGGGGAGCAGAGGGGGAGATGTGTCTGTGCCTCCACAATGCAGCTCACTTCTCTTCCAGCTGTTTTTGTGGCTTTTGAGGGACTCTGTGTGTGGGTTTTGTGTGTGAGGAGATTGCAGGGATTTAAAGGGCTGCATTTGGGGAAAAGCTAAACTCAGCCTCCACCTTTTGCACGCTTTGGATTACACACCTTGGCCTTGCCCACTCACTTTGTGTTGGCTACAGTTTTGCTCAGACAAAAACTCACATGGGAGCGTTCAGACTGTCCACATCTGCAAGCTGGAGGATTAGCTACCTAACAATTGGTCCAAAAACACAGAATTGGTGATTCTCGGGCTCAGCCAAAATAACAGGTCACATTCTCTGATGGAGGAACTTGGCATTGCATTACTGAAATTGGAGGAGCTTTGCAGATTTACACCAGCTGAGGATTTGGGCATAGGTGTTTCCTGAGTGAGAAAAATCTGAAGGGAAAGAACTACTCCATTCAGTTTATTTTTACAGAACAGAGCCTACAGAAAGTGGTCACTTTGCCAAAGGAGCTGGAATCACCTCACGGCTGTTGGTGCATGACCAATAACGCCTTAAGGGGATTCACAAATTTGTGCTGTGACAAAATTCTACCATTCCTGCCAAGAAACAGGAGCCACTGCAGTTTAATGTCCTTTTTTCTTTCCTTAAACAGAGGTTTAAATGGCATTTTTGTATTTGGAGACTTCAGGCCTACACTTTCACCCTACTAATTGTGCCTGCATTCACTGTTGCAGTAAAGGACCACGTTCCCTCATAACTGCACATGAAACCACACGTGCATCAGCTTTCCCAAACACCACTGTGTCACTGCCACCAGAAATGTGCTTCCCACACACTTGTTTCCTATATTTTCTTTATTTCTTTCTTTCTTTGCTCATCACACAACGTTTAAAGTGCAGGTCAGCCTCTGGGGCTGCCTCGTTTCTCCAGTGTGTCTCCCCTTCCCTCAGGATTCCCACCTTGCTTTAATGACTTGTAGCTCTGGGATGGGTTGTTGGGATGGAAATGGTTTTGCAGAACCCACTGGAGTTTGAGACCTACACTTTAAATGTGTAAATATAATGTATTTTGAGTAACACACATAATGTGTGTGTTACTCAGTGCTTTGTTTCACTGGGTGTGTCATATGCCATTTTCCCTTAACGAGGAGCTGTTACAAGGCGAGTTTATTCACCCTTGAAGGGTGTTGGAAGATCAAACCACGTGGGGTGACAAGATTACAAACACTTTGCTGGAGGGCTGAAAATACTCTGGAATGGGATGAGAGATTTAACATGTTCACAGAGCCACAACTTGTCAGTGAGAGGAAGGTGGTATCGTTCCAGAGAGCAGAGGAAACCATAACTGGGCAAGGATGAGATGTGTAAGTTACAGGAAATATTAAAATTCAGCAAAATCTGCTCTGACACCCAAGCCTCAAATAGCACTTCTGGGATGGATTAATTATTCAGGCAGAAATCCGCACCCACCCAAGCTTGCTACCTGCAAATCTGCCAAACCCAGCCCTGCTCCTTCAGATGCACAGCCACTCTTCAAGCATTTGTATTAAAATTGTGCAGCTCTTTGGAGACACTACTCCAGGGGATTGCAGTGTGGTGCTGCAATGGAACACCACTGCAAACAAATCTCTGCCTTGGCAGGAGGAGGTGAGGAGCTGTGTGCTGGGAGCTCCTCAGGATGTGGCCAGCAGAAGGAGCTGGGAATGGGAACAGGGACAGCCCTGAAGAGCCCAGAGCAGAGGGAACAGGAAAAAAAAAGTCAGCTTCATGAAAAAGCAAACAGGCTGTCCTTGGAGAAGGTTACAAGGAGAAACATGAATTTGCACTCAGTTGCTCAGGATGTTACAACCCCAGCTCCTCTTGAGAGTCTCTTTCTGAAAATCCTAGAGGGCACTTCCTATCCAATAAAGATTACCCCAAAAAAAGTCAGCTTCCCTCTCTTTGTGTGTCTCCCTTCAGACACACAAACTTGTTCATTTGTAAAGTTAATCTGTTTCCTTTTTTTTGGAGTTGAGATGAGGTTTTCTTCAAGGTCCATGTGGGTACCATGTGCAGTCCTCTGCCTTCTTCTGCATGGACAGCTGCCACCTTCCAAGGAAGGTCTGTTTTAGTAATCTAACCTAGAAATTGTTGGCCATTCAAGAAATGTCAGTAAGGACCCTGACTTTTTCCTGGTCCCTTCCTGTGGCATACTGATGTCTCATACTGAGGATCTCAGTACAGGGTACTGAGAAGTGTCTGGGAGAAGTACTGGGTACTGAGACTGCAGATAGTGGTGGAATAAATCTGCCTGAAGATTTCTCATCTTGACTTATACACAAACTTCGATTCAGGATGCCCAGAGTCTGGGGCCCATTTTTTTTAGTTCTAGCCTTAATCTGATCTCAGATATGGATGCTGGGTTGCCCCAAATGGTGCCACAGCAATTTGCAGCAGGAGCAGGATGGGTTGTTTTCTCACAAGAACCATGACAACCTGGAAAGGGGAACTCACAGCATCTGCACACTGAGGAGATTTCAACATCTGACACAGCCAAAGCCTGGTGAGTAACCAGAGCCAGGGGGGCAGAAGGTCACAGGCTTGTGCAAAAGAGGTGAGACACTAAAGAAGGTGGAAGTGGGATTCCAAGTAATGAAAGGTTCAGAAGAGCTGAGATGACAGCAAGCAAAGATGACAAGGAGGGTGTGGGAGACTTCAGGATGATTTTACCTCAAACTGCAGGATGAAAACATGAGAGGAAATACACGAGGAAACATTACACAAGCTCTAGGGAAAAATAAACCAGAGATCCCTATAAGAGATAAAACCCCTGTGTCCCTAACAGGCATCCCCACACCTCTGCACTTTGGGGAAGTTCAGCCATGAGCCAGCTTGCACCTTCTGGGCACCCTCTGCCCCATTTCTTCTGAAGGATAAAAAGTGTGAAAAAAATAAAAATAAAAATGAACTGGTAGGAGGAATGTTCTATAAGTCATCCAAGAGGAAGTAGAGGTCTGACATAATTTTTCACTTGTATCTGCTGTTGATAAGAAGGTGATTTCCAAATCAATAGACCCTAAAGAGAGATACTCTAAAGGCCTTCAGAAAAATCTTACATGCACAGATGCAAAGTTGCAGAACTGGGCCCTAACTGGAATTAAAAATGGATCAGGCAATAGTATATAATGTTGAAAAAGCATTAAAGCAGCAGTGACAGTATTTTGGGGACATTTACTGGCAAAACTTAAATATGACCACAAAAAAAAGGAAGCATATGCACAGTCAATCACCTTAATACCACTACTTAATGAAGGGGATTGGGAATTAGGAGGAGCTGGATGGCATAAAATCAGAGCAGGGGAGGATGGAACGGAGAGGTGATGCCTGTTACCCAGAGATAAAGGGGACACAGGAAAAGGAGAGATCATGAGGGTATCTAGGCAGCTGCAGAAAATCATCCTGCAGAGCAGTGTTTGTGGTGAGAGCAGGGAAAGTGCCTGTGTGTGTAGGAGTGCATGAATGAGATGAATCATTTTCAGAAGTAGAGTCCCGTGAGCAGCAGAACCAACGTAGCCTTTGGACATAAAGCTCAGGAGTGACTGACTCGATTTATTGATGTCTCACAGGGGATGAGCTCATGCAGCAGGTTCAGTGGGAGCACTGACAAAATCATTTTCCTTAATCATTTTCCTGAACCCAGGCACCTCTTTCCCTAAGACTTATAAGCACTTAATATCTTTCAATGCGCTGACAAATGGGTGGAAATTGGGTAACAAGTCCAAGGGATATTAGGGAGAAATAGATAACATTCTACAATTTTATTTTTTTAAACCATAGATTTTTCTTTAATTGCATTTATCTAGTAAATTACTGTGAGCACGTTGAAGCTGATGGAGCTTGTTCTCTGTTCCACAGCCCCATGGTCTTGGAGAGCTGGGTTATCCTCACCACATGCCACGTGAATATCCAGCCTGCAGTAATTGGTGATGGTACAACCAGCTCCATCTCTATGATAAAGGCAATTAAAAGACTCTGGAAGATTTTATTACCTGGAATAGTTGAAAAATTGCAACTGTTTTAAAGTACTGATCAGAACTTCAGTGATATTAATTAGGTTTTCAGGCATTTTACTACTTCCTACTTTTCAGCAAAGGCCAGGAGAGGCATCAAAGAAGTGTCACAGCAGTGACTGTCCCCATAACATCCCCACCAGCAGCAGTCAGGAAGTTCTGCTAAAAATTCCATTTTCCTTTGGGAGGAAAATTCATATTTCTAAGCTTGAATACTTTGAGCAAAATGTGTGTCTAAAAGGAATTGCTGAACATTTTAACCAGTTTTATCCAAGGGTTTTTACATTCAGCTTCAACAAGTCAAATAATCAAGGCCATTAAAATCTTATGTCCTGAGGGATGACCAAGAAAAATGTTTCTAGAAGCTTCTAGAAAATACACTTAGCACTGTGATTGAACCCTGAAGAAATTAACCTCAGAAAAGACTGAAAATTAGAGCTCTCTATAGATTTGCTAATTATTCTATGGAATGGAATGGGGAATCTTAAATAGCCGTTAAACTTAAATATACATTTTCAGATCCATTATAATTACTTCTCATCTACATGAAAGTAATACTCTAAACAGAGAGTGCTGAATGATTGCAAAGGACAGTAAAGTCCCTGTCCAGATATACTTAGAATCAGTGCAAATATCAGATGGAAGACAAGGGTAAAATAAGGAAGAAAATGAGCATTGCTATAGCAGGCAGATAGTTGTGCTGGGTACAAAGGGATTTCTCTTCCCTCAAGATATTTGAGAATTTAAAAATGTTCCCAACCTGTATGCAGAGGAAGCCAAAGTTTTTCAATGTGTTTTGCTGAAACTATTAAAAAAAAGCAAATAGCTAAACAGTTTGGTTTCCAGCAACATCAAAAATTATTCCCCAAACTGAAAGAAACATTTGAAAACCCTGGAAATAGCCAGAAGCTGGATGTTTTCTACTTTGGGTTTGTCTGTTTTTAAATAACTGGAAAGCTCCTTCCAAAAGAATAGAAAAACTAAAAATTACTTTTGTTTATTTGTTTGCTTGCTTGCAAAATATTTTGTGTAGAAATACTTGTGATTGACTGCTCAGCATACTTTGGAATTGAATTGTCAGAGCAATTCTGGGAGCTCCCTTCTGGCTGTATCCAGGTCTCCACTGTCCATTAGCAACTTTGGAAACTCCAGACCAAACTCACTCAGCACAATGTCCTGTGCTTAGAGCTTACTTTGCAATTCCATGCCAAGTTTCGAGCAAAGGAGTAGAATAATTTAATTTTTTTTTTCTTTTCATCTAAGTGTGGTCAGCCACCTGCCTTGCCTAGATCAAGAAAAGCTGCTTGTTTTTTTTTTTCCTGCAGGTGCACTGAGGAAAGGCAGTGTGCCTTTGCACCCTCACATGTGTGGAAGGGCTGTCCTGTACCTCTGGGTCTGTCCAGGAGACACCAGGGCAAGCAAGGACAGGCTCAGAGCAAGCAGGGGCACAGAGAAGCAGATACCCAAAAAAAATCAGAGCTGATGTATTTATCATTAACCTGGCACTTGTAGTAGCTGGGTACAAAATCTGAAGAGCCACCAGCTGTTAGACAAAGATTCATATTTTTTTTATCTTGTCAGACATCAGGAAAGTGATTCTCCTCAGTAATGAACAAAATAAAACTGTCATGAGAACCACTGTAGGGTCACCTTTGCAAGAAACCCCTTCTAAATGGGGAGAGGAGAGGAGAGGAGAGGAGAGGAGAGGAGAGGAGAGGAGAGGAGA
>NC_031788.1:4975848-4987714 GCF_001522545.3 Parus major
CAGGACAGGACAGGACAGGACAGGACAGGACAGGACAGGACAGGACAGGACAGGACAGGACAGGACAGGACAGGACAGGACAGGACAGGACAGGAGATGCCCATGGCATAACTCCAGCTGGCAAGGAATATTTCTTTCCATTCCTGCACTGTTTTCACTCAAATAAATTGTTGTTAAGCTATGCCTAAAATGTATGAAAATGACCAGAGGCACTTCATTGACAGCTATAGCAATTTATAGGATTATTGACCCATCCTCAAGAATCATAAAGGGAAGCTAAGCCACCAGGAGAGATGTATAGAGCAGCTCAAAATACAAAATAAATGTATTCAACTCCATTGCTGAAAGCTCCCCCTGTCCATGAGGGACACTCATAGCGGCCACAGAGAATCCAATTGCCTTCAATGGTTTTTGATAAGGAAACAATCTGTTCATTTATTAATTTTTAGAAAATTGTAGCCCATTTGTACAAGGCAATATTGGTTTGGCTGCTATAGATCCTGCACAGGCTGACTCCTCTGTTTAACTTTCTATATTCTAAATAGGTCCCATCGACTTTCATGAGTCTGCTTGTAAGTAAAGATAACTTAGAGGATCAAAGCCCTATAAACTGTGTCATTAAATTTTAAGGAGTCAGGAGCTGCACATTCTCTTCCCAGGCTGTACCAGCATCTCCCATGAGTGCTAATGAGACCAGTTCTCATGTCACTGTTCTCTGGACATCAGAAGACACAGATTTGATTTTAGGCTTGACTGAACAGGTGAAAATAAACAATAACTCATGAAAATTAGTGTAGGTTTACATGGCAGTCAAAATATAACTGATGAAGTTGATGTTTGTGCTGAGAACTCTCCTGAAGTTCAGTTCTCTCTAAACACATGATGCAGCTGGTCTGTACAGAAGGTTAGTAGAGCTCATTAGAATCGATTCTCCATGTATTTGTCAATAATTCAGGAGAAGGAAAAAAAAATTAAAAAAAATTTTAAAAAAACCAAAACTATGCTGAGATTACCAGAGTGATTCAGTTCAGGAGTGTGTGGGAAAGATGACTCAGATTTTAGCCAGTGACTGTCTCCTCCATACCCTGTAGGAGAGTTTTCCTGGAAATCAGGCAGGGTTTTACTGATAACAGGTTTTCATGTGGTAGGAAGTGAGAAAAGAGAAGTGGGGAGGGCTTTGTCTTTCTAGAACCTTTTCAAGCCAGTGCAGAGCTTTGAGAGAGAAGAGGATGAAAACATCCTTCTGACACTGGCTTTTTGCAGCTATCTTCAACACAAATTAGAAAATTTAAGCTGCTGAGGAACCCCCACGACAAGGACTGTTCCAGCAGAAGCTCTTTGGCTCTAAAGTGCAGAATGGAAGGCAATTTCCAGTGACTCCAGGACTGGACACTTCCCCCCACACTCACCCCTGGCTGTAGTTTTCACAGCCAAGAGGGACTGAGGGAGTCCTGCAGCATCCCATCCAGCTCTGGCCCAGGGGGCATTCCCAGAGCCACTCTGCCCTGCAGCTCCTGTGTGACAGCCCAGAGGATGTGACAAACACTCCAGGTGGGACTTCTCGCTTCCCTCCCGTGTTTCTGCAAGGTTCCATCCAAGGTGATCAGCTACTGAGTCACCTCTGCAGCCCCTGGCTGTCACCTCCTGTGCCAAGGCACAGCTTTCCCTGAATTCTGTGAGCTTTTCTGCAAAAGGGGTTTTTTTACCCAAATAAAGGAGCCAAAATTTGAAGGAAGATGAATGGCAAAGAAGTCAAGAGGCAAACTCCTGTCACCATCCAGGAAACTCTGCTTTTCAGGGCAAAAGAGGGAGTAACCCGCAGTGCAGGTTCCAGGCAGCACCAAAACCCCAGGGGACACCTTTTGCTGGGACAAACATCCCTGGAGAGAGGGATGGTAAAACAAGCATATCCTGGACAGGGGGCACCAATAAATCATTCATGAAAAGAATAGGAAACAACATAGCCAGGGCAAAGAGAATGCTAATTTGCTTTGCAACCTGATCAAATGGAATGACTGGCCTTGAGGGATGCAGCCATTTTGGGGGTTGATTGCTGCAGTTAATACAGAGCATTAACTTTGCAGCTTTGCTCCAGGCAGAACTTGTCCCAAGTGATCTAAAACTTTCAATGCACTTATTCTATCAGAAGATTTCTCTGTGTGTGTGTGTGTGTGTGTGAGACTGCCTAATTAATGAGTTTCTTTTCAATATTAATATGCAAAAAAGTTTACTGCCTCAAAGGTGTGTCAATATATACATTTTTCTGGTTAAAGAAGCTTGCCTTTGGCTATTCTAAAATATAAAAACTATTAATTAAAGTATACAGTGCTTTAAAAAAAAAAAAAAGAGAGAGAGATCGAATTGCTGAAGTCTTTGGGGAGAATTGCTACAGAATTTATGCCAAATGTCTCAATTAATTGATATGCTAAAATGAGCGACCTGGAGTATTTTAGTAAAGATTTTTCACAAGGCTTCAGCTATTCCCTCCCAGCCATCAAAGAGTACTGTTGAGTGATTTCAGACCAGGTGGAATCAAGAAAAAACAACTCCTCCCAAACCTGTTGAGTTGCTCCTTTCCCTGCACGAGGAGCTGCAGGGACCTGGGAGTGTGGAGCCCTTAGGGAGCTGCAGGCTGTGCTCTCCCCACCCCAGACCTGTGCCTGCCAGAGGTCAAATGTCACCAGGCTGGTCCTTTCCCAGACACCCCAAGGCTGGCATGGCCCCTCCTGACAGGAACAATCACTGCAGAGTGCAGCCTGTCCTCAGCAGCACTTCCCAGCCTGTCCCTTGGATCTGGGAGAACCAACAAGGATGGAGGAGAAGTAACATCATTGCCTTCATTTTTACATATGGGAAACCAGGCACGAATGCAAGACAGGTCTCCAAAGCAATTTCTTCATTATTTTGTCTTGCCTAAAGAGCTTCAAAAACAATTTTCTCTGAATGATTTTTGTCAGAGGTTATAGAGGAAGCCTCTGGAAAAGCCAAAGGCCAAGAGCTGTGTACAAAGCCAGTATTTTAACTGTATAACTATTCTTTCTCCCCAGTGGGTGCCTGTATAAAGTATTTACCAAATTATGCTTCCCCTTCTTAAATTTCCCATAGCATATGATATTATCCTTTCCTACCTGGAAAATCCTGCCATAAACCTCCACCAGTGGCTGCTTAATATGCTGAGCACAGCCTTGCAAAGCCCTTCAGAGAGCCCTCCCAGTCTGTCTGGACCCCAAATTACTGCCTGCAGACACTACAGCAAACATTCCAGGAAAGTGGAAGGAAATAAAGTCTCTTATCCTAATCAGTCTGATGAGCTGGTGAGGGAAAACAGCCGATGTCCATGGAGCAGGGCTGGAGTAAAGGGCAAGGAATTGTGGCTGCTGTAACAACTGTAACAATATAAACATCCCACGAGCGTCTTCTCACAGTGGATGCTTGGGAAATTTGGGTGGGTTTCTTTAGCAAAGATCTTCTGGCCAGAAAACTTATTTTGCAGATAGAGTGTTCTAGTTTTGGGTTGTTTTTTGGTTTGTTTTTTTTCCTGAGCAGGTGATTGTTATATTTCATGTACAGGGTTTCCATAAGCACAAGTGGGCTGGTGGCTATGAGGTGATAGAAGTAGTAGCAGGTGCAGAGAATCTTCGTGCTCCTTTAGTTTCCTGCTTGCTGGGGCTAAAAGAAGGATGGGAAGGAAAGTCAGGAAAAGGAAAAAGTGTGAAATATGGCTTTTCTTTCTTCCCCAGCTCCCTGCAGTTGCAAGGCAGGTCTTCGCAGTACAAGAGATAAGCAGTTGCTCAATGTAGGAGCAGTAGAGTTAAAAAAAATCATGTGCTTTATAGATGTTATTTGATCTCTAGTAAATACACTGAATATGGGATTTTTGCATGGTGCTTTGATCTCAGGGAAGCATATTGCAGCCGAGCTGCTGCCACCCCTCTAATGAGTGGTGTTGGAGGCCCTACATAAACCGCGGCTGGTGAAAGCACGGAGGAAGAATGCAAACTCTGACATCCCTAAAGTAGGTCAAGCTCCTCCAAAGGCAGCCCTCCTCCCGTGGTGGCAGCTGCCCGAGCTGCTGAGGGCAGGTGAGGTGTGAGGCAGAGCAGCTCCATATGCTCAGCCCCTGCTCACGGTGCCAGTGAGAGCTGAGGACTGAGGCACAGCTACAGCAGATGCTTCGTGTCCGCTACAAACCTGCCCTGGACTCACTTCCCAACCCCAAACTGCCAACAGAACATAACAAAAGATTTTTCTTCTAGGATTGGTGCACAACAGAGAAGTCTGCAGAGAGGAGACTTGGACCTTGCAAGGTTTTAGAGGCTGTGCTGCCGCTGTGTTCAGCTGCAGCCACACGCAGGTGCCTCCCAGCCCTGCTGAGCCGTGTGCCTGCTCACACTGGTACCTCCCCAACTCTACAGGAGCAGAACCTGGGCTCTCCAGTGAGCTCTGACTGCGTGCCAGGCTTTTGGAGAGCCAAGCTGCTTTATCTGCACAGCACTGCCCACACACATGGTCCTTTTAGGATCAGGAACACCTCCAGGTCTAGGGGAGCCCTAATTCACAGCTGACATCTAAGGTGCTGCAATCACATTACTAATAGACCAGCTAAAACAGGAAAGGAGCCTTTACCTGCTGCCAGCTCCTGTAATAACGTGTCCTAAGAGCACTTTCTTGCTCTTTCAAGTCATGCACACACAAGTTACTTTACAAAGTGGTCTCTTGTCTGGGCCTCACAAACTTGTTTTACTTATAAGGTGTCTTAGATTGGAGCAAGGACTGCCAGAGGGGAAGCAGGGCTACACGGGATTGCACCACAGAAACCACCCAGCTGCAGTGGATTTCTCTTTTTGCCATGGGCTGACTTGCTTATGCAGGTTTGCACTGTTATCAAATGTTTGTTACAACACAGGAAAAAGTACTGAACTGAGCCAGGCCTGTTCTGTGATCTGGATTACCCACTCTCTGCTTCCCCATGGGAGCTTTATGGAAAGAGTTTCCTGTACTAACCAAGAAAATCCTCATCCTGAAAAGCTATCTCTGGAAGAAGAGACTGGCAGCAACTGTCTTTAAAGAGAGTTTCTCAGTCACCTGGAGCAGTGTAAAAGATGTTATTAGTCCTTCAGCTGGAAGGACTCAGCTAGGACAGGCCTGAGTGCCAGCCTACAGGCTGTTTGTATCTCTCTAATTCATCCCATGACTTGTCAGCTGAGTAAGGGACAGTATTGTGTTTCTGATTGTTTTCACTTTATAATTTGAAATTTTAGAATGGAATCGGCCCACCTGAAACTTCAACAATCTGTCTGCAGGAGATGGGCTGGGATTCAAGGAAACTGCTTTTAATCCTGTCTGCTGGGTGTGGGTTTTCCCCAAATCTCATTTCCTATTGTAGGTTTGGATGGCTTCTAACTCCAATTAGCCTTACACAATAAAAACAGAGGGCTGAGTTTCAGAGGATGTCTTGCAATGGCAGGGATATCATAACTCAATGTTGGGCAAGGCTTTTCTATCCTCCATGCCTCCCTTCCCCCAGAAATTAGGATTTTACCTCCTAAAACATGAGCATTTTTACAAGCAGTTTAAGGGCTCTTCTTTTTTACTCTCAGGGTTCACCATTCTCAGGTTTTTGCCACATCCACACTGGCTAGAAACCTTCTTCTCTTAATTAATGCTGGAACTCTGGTATATCCATATGACTCCAAGGTCTAGGGTTTTAAGAAAAATGCCAGGTGTCAGGAGACTCCTCATAAAATCATGACAGTTAGCAAGCTGAATACACAAAGAACAGTCTTGTACCTTTTTTTTTCTCTAAAGTTACTTCTATTTTAGTGTAAGGAATCCTAGAAAGAAAAAGAGAAAAGTGCCCACAAAAGATCCTTGTGTCACAAAGCAAACCCTGGAATAAAAGTCTCGGCTCTGTTCCCCTGAAAAGAGGTAGGCTGTGAAGGTGCAGTCTATCAGACAATACACCAGTTTGTAAAGGTATTGGAAACACTTGTTGGAAAAGCCAGAAGCTGCCAGTTGAAAACCGAGGGTTTAAAATGTGAAGGATCAAAATACAGCAACGTTAAACCCTTGAAAAAGGAAGGTAAAATTGAACAAAGAATCCAGGCTGTGACTGGTTGTCCTCCAGTAATTCTGAAACCTGGTTAGACTTTGAGAGGCCCTGAAATCTCTCCTGGACAGAACTGGTGTTTCTAACATGAAATGATGATGCTGGATGTTTGACTTTTCATTACAAGCAGATTATGAATGTTTTCTCAGCGCTGGTGTAAGAGCAGTGTCATTTTGTAAGCTGTGAAATGTCTGTGGCAGCAAGGTCTGAGAGGATTCTCCCATCACAGGGGCCTGCCATGGCTCATCCCCATCATGGGATATTGCAGGTGGCTGTGGCGAAGGGTGGGGATATTGTCCTGTTTTTTATCACTGCCAGGAAAAAACTCCTCCATTAACCAGGGATGCTTGGACTGTTAAATTGTCTTTGGCTTTTGGTGGTTTTTTTCATTGGCAATAACTTTTTCAACAGCACAGACATCTGTGGCTGATTTAATCCTGGTCATCCTCTCCTCTGATTGCTGGGGCTGATCTAGAGCTGAGCTCTGGGGCCAACCCTCTTAGCAATGTTCTTCTTCAAGGGAAAGAGCTGTTAACCCAAATTACTTGGCAGCTCTAGGAAATTCTAGCAGGTAATTTTTGCAGTGCTGTCAGTCACTCTCAGCCCCCGTGGCTGCACTAGTTGCTCTGAATAACTACAGTAGCTCTGATCATGAATTACTGTGATTTGTCAGCAGTAATATAAACCCAGCAAGGGTTTTGATGCTTTTGCCAGCAACGTGTGAAAGAAAATATTTGAGTGAAGTTGTCTAAGCCAGGTTGGGTAAGGAAAAGGGGGTTTAAAAAGACAACCTGACCTGCCCAGATTTCATGCAGTGGGGAAACCAGCTCACAGCCTGGATTTAAAACCAGTGGATATGTTTAGTCTTCTTGAATAACTCCTGATGGGTGTTGGACTTCTCTTCCCTGGAAATGATAATACAATTCTGCATACCATCTAAATAATGCAACAACTTACTATAATAGCTCTTTCCTTGGAATAATGGTGTATAACACCGGGGAAAACAAAGCATGTCTCTGAAAACAAAAATGTTCTTCTGACACAAATTGCTAAAATTTGGACAGTGGGAGCTTTCCCACTGCAGGAGAGCAGAGCAGTAATACCACATGGAGCAGGAGACAGGGAATCCACACTGATCCTTAAGTTTCAGATCCTGATTTCTCTGCTGAACTGTGTAGAAATTTAATGTCAAAGAGCTGTCCAGAGCCCTTCCTAGGTTCCTGCTGGAAAACCTGAACTATGTTTTCAGGGACCAAGCAGAAGTTCTTGAAGTTTGCTGAGCTTATCTAAAGAAAAGTCAGGTAGCTGCAAAGTGAGTGATAGTGATTTTCATTACTATTATATGTACAACTATATATATAGCTATATACATATATAGTAAAATATGTAATTACATAGTGAGTTATATATGTAATTCCAGCTATTTTTTCAATCACTCAGGTGTTAGGAAAATTCCTGTTGAAAGTTCTCATATTGCAGTGAGACCTTGAAGAAGGATGACCACATTTCCCTCTGCATCTCAGGAGCCTCTTGCAGGATTTGGTCCAGTTTTTCCATGGACTCTTTTATAAACCTGTGTCCTCTGGCAAGAGTTTGAAAGGACGGTGCTCCAGCGTGCATTGGACTGACTTTTCTTCCTCCTGCATCTGCATATGCTGTGTGACAGGCTGAAGGTTAATTGTTACTCTAGGATATTATGTTCCTTCTCTCTCTTGTTAATTCTGGGGACAGGGTGGGGAAAGAAAATCCCTCATACTTGAACCTTGCTGCAAATGTCTCCATGCCTGCTTAAAACAAATGTTTGTCTTAAAAGAATTTTAAAAAAACAAAACTAAAAGAAAAAAAAAAAAAAAAAAACCACAAAACAAACAAACAAAAAATAGTACTTTATAAAATTTTACATTAAAAATCCAAAATTTTTACCTAGTGCTTTTGGTGCCCTTGTAGCTGACAGAATAGGTCCAAATCAGTCATATCTATTACCTTTTTCTGCTGGGGCATTTTTAGCATTATCAGAAGCTTTATTTCTTTTCCCCCATCAATGTCAGAGCTTCTCTCCAGCTTAAACCCCTGTTTAACAAGGTCAGCATCACTACAAGTAACTCCAAGGATGCCAGGGAGGTGCATGGGCAAAAGAAGCATCTTCCAATTTTATTTTTTTTTTATTCTCATGAGTAGAGGAGAAGCCCATTCTGCTCATTCTGCCTGCAAAGTGCACAGGATGGATGGGAAGAGCAGGAAACATGGCAGTTTGAAGAAGAAAGAGCAGGGGGCAGGGGCTGGCTGGAGCTTGGGGTGCTCCATGACCTCCAGCCCATTGCCTGGCTGCTCGGCCACCAGCACCTGAATGATGCAGCAATCCAGGCTTTTGCTGATCCCCAAAAGTGTTTCCTTCATGGGCTGTGGAGCAGATGATGATTCCCAGCCCAGCTGAAAGGGATCAGGGGAGCAAGTGAAGCTGAAGTGGCAATGGCACCATGCTCCTGCAAGAGGCAGAGCCATTAGGGGCACACTAAGGAGCTCACAAACTGCACCTGGTGGGTTCCTCCCCAGCTCCATCCTTTTAATTCCAGCTTCTCTTTTATCCCTGTGAGCCACAGGGGAGTGAATACATGAGGGTTTTCACCCAGTTACTCATGTCTTTAATGGTGTAGGAGTCTGGGGTGCTGCTCCATACCTACCTGAGGTGCAGGGAATATTCAGCATCCAGGGAGATTTATCCCCGTGCCCTTCTGGCTGTAAGGTGGCAGAGCAGCCCATGCTGAGCTCCATCTCCTATGCATATTCATGGTCCTTTGTTCACTAAAGAAATGTCTGGATTAGAGAGGGTTTGAAGGACATTGACCACACAGTTGAAATACGCTCAAGTTGCTCGTGAATTAGACCTCCATCATTTTTCATAATAAATTGGTAACCTCTGCAAATCCACGTGCACCAGTGTTGTTATTGGAAATGCTGTGTATTTTATTGGATTGGGAACATTTTGTAGCTATCAAGCTGTCAATTATTTTAGCACAACACAAGGTTTCTCATGGTGATGGATGGTGATTCTAAATAATTTTTATAAAGTATTTCTACTTACAGTGGTGTCAGGAAACCTGCCTGCCTATGAAATATTGTGATTTTTGAAGCACTCACCTGATAACACTCCTTAATTGTGTAACATTAATCTGTGTGTCAATCAAGTGCTTGCAGGCTAATATATGGATTTTTTTTCCTGAGGTTTCCATAGAGGGGGGAAAATTAAGATCATAGAAAACTGTTGGCAGCATATGAAGGAAGAAGCAATGCCAGACTTGTAACCAACCATGAAAATGCATGTCATGAAGAATAAAGAAAAGATGAACCTTATTCACTAATGAACTCTACTTTTATTCAGAAGGAAGATGTCTTCCAGCAACATGTTTTTTCTTTCTCTCTTTCTCCCCACTTCTAACACACTGAGTGAAAAAAAAAGCCCAGTTTTACATGTCTTGAGCAGATTCAAACATCTGTGAATAAATAAGGTGCTAGACATTAGATACCTGCTCTTTAAATTTCAATGTTCTTTTCAGAGATTAGTAAAATATATTGTTTCATGCCACAGAAATGAAAACTAAGTCGTATGGAGCTGCTTTAATCAAAAGCAAAGAGCAAGCTGGAAGCAGAGTGTATGGAGTAGTACAACAATGTCCCAAAATACCTGGGAAGGTCAAGTACACCAAAAAACACTGCCTCAGACCTAAAAGTGTTGTCCACTTTTGCACACAGCCAGAAGGGCTGTGGAGGACAAGGAAAGCTCCAGGGAGCACAGCACAGCACACAGAGCATCTGGCCCCTGCTTTGGTGACCCTCCCCTTCATCCCTGGCCAAGAAAGCCACTCCAGAGGGACTGTCTGTGACTTTACTGCACCCAGACCTTTCTGTGAGCCTGTGCCAGCACAGAATCCTCCACCAGCAGGGAATAAATCCTGCCTCAAGTGCTGCTCAACCCCAGCACCCTCCTGCTGCTTTATTGCCTGAAAAGGTCTGGGGCCACTTCCCCATTTACCTGCTTGTGAATTTGGGGTGAAAAAAGGTCCAAGAATTGCAAAGGTGCAGCCCCTATGGTCCTACAAAGCCCAGGGGTTTGAAGAGGGATGTTCTGGATCTGCAGAGTTCTGCTGTTAGCTCTGCCCTGCCCCTGCCTCTCCCTGTCCAGCAGCACTGGGAATTCCCAGGGCAGGGATGGACACTGGGCAGTCTGGCACTCATCCCTATTTATACACCACCCAGCCTTTCCCAGCCATTAAATTGATTTTATATGTGCAACCCTGTTTCAGCAATTAAAGCAAAAAAAAAAAAAACCTTTATAGCTCTTTTGGTTTGAATTGGGCCGGTTTCAAACCCAGGTACTAAAATGGATAAAATTATCTTGAAAAGCAAAGGAATTACACTGTACTCTGTACTCTGAGCTCCTCTGCATCATGTTATGAAAGACACAAAGATAATATTTGTATAAATTAAAGCTATTGGAGACGTATGGTATTTCAGTTTCTGCTTCATTAAGTTGTCCTCCAGCCCTGAACATCCTCAGATCTATTCTGCAGCACTTTTCTATTTTAAATTTAATCTACCCTGCTGAAGAATGAAAGCTTAAAAGGATATTGCCTCTTTAAATTAAATGTGGAAAAAAATAACAATGGTGGAATTCTTGCTGAAGTGAATGCAATCTATTATATAAGTTCTAGAATTCATAATATTTTTATCTGTCCTTTAGCCTCCCCTCTAGTTCAGCAGTATATTTCTTCACTGTTTTACTAGCACTGCAATTACATTTTTTACATTGATTGTAAGAGCAGAAGAAGCCACTGTGACTATTTAATCTGATTACACATGTATAAAAAAACCTAGGACATGTCAGGATTAATTCCTAATTTGATTAAAACAAATTTCGGAAAGATATCCAATCCTTTCCCTACAGTTTTCAAGTAAAGGATTGGGGGTCTGTAGCTTTGTAACTCAGATTAGAACTTAATTAGACCTCATGAGTTGTTCAAATCACCCATTATTTTACCTTTTATCATGAGAAAAATTTCACTGTTTTGAGGCATGTATTTCATCTAATTCTGATTTGTAGATATTGAATAAGATTCCATGAGATTTCTTTTTCTTTATGTGGATTGGATGACAATCAAATCACCACTGAAGCTTCTAATTGGTGGTGAAAATATCAGGACACTGACATTTTCCCTGTAATCCTCATAACTTTTCTCAGAGCTCCATCACCAGCTACAAAATCCATGCTACCCATGCTAGCCAGTAAGAGATGAATAAATGATTTAATTCATGCCCTCGTGGGGATTTTCCACCCCATTCCATCCTGTATTGGCATCTGTTGGCATCTGCCTCCTCTCCCATGCCTATTGCCATCTGCCATGTGCAGAATTTTCTCCCAGGGCTGGGGGAAAGTTCTCCTTTCAATCAGAGACCCCAGCTCTGGCTGCCTGGGGGGCAGAAGGCAAGGACTGGCTTTGCTCCAGCCATTCCCAGAGGTACAACAGCCATTCCCAGAGGTACAGCCATTCCCAGAGGTACAGCCATTCCTAGGGGTACAAACAGACATTCCCAGAGGTACAAACAGCCATTCCCAGAGGTACAGCCATTCCCAGAGGTACAGCCACTCTCAGAGGTACAAACAGCCATTCCCAGAGGTATAGCCATTCCCAGGGAGGGGTACAGCCATTCCCAGAGGTACAACAGCCATTCCCAGAGGTACAAACAGCCATTCCCAGAGGT
>NC_031788.1:4988125-4994765 GCF_001522545.3 Parus major
AACAGCCATTCCCAGAGGGGCCTGGCACCGTTACCTCCCTGCTGTGCTTGGCACAGAGGAACCTGAGCTGCAGGGAAGGAAAGAGGCTGCAAAGCTGCATCTGCAGGTGGATGGGTCAATGTCACCCACACACTGAGTGCAGAAATCCTGCTGCCACATCTGGTAGATCTGATGGGAATCCTCGGAGAACACCTTAGCAAATTGAACCTTAAGCCAGGAGAGGCAAAATAACACCTGATTTTCATGAATGTGAAGTAGACTTAAGCTTGAGAGAGGCAGCAACCTGCTCCTGGCCAGCCCAGGGGCAGAGCTCCAGGGGCCTTCAGAGCTTTACTGCTAATGCTGCTGGTGTCTCCAGCCTGTGAGGGACAGCCTGCTGGGGCTTTTATCAATCTAAACAGAAGGTTTCATTTTCCTAGTTTCCATCATAGGTGTTCGGGTTCTTGGTTTGAATGACAGGGGATGGGGAATATTGTAACATGTCTTGGAGTTATTGTTCTGCTGGTAGAATAGAGTTCCTTTGTAGTTCCTGTAAAATCCTAGAAATAGAATTAGGAGAATGTGGATGGAATAGGCTCCCAGAGAGCTGGTGGGATCTCCACCCCTGGAGGTTTTCAGGACTTACTGAAGCAAAGCCATGACTTGATCTGGTGTTGGCTACAGTCCTGCTTTGAGTGGGAGGCTGGGTGAGAGACCTCCCACCACTTCTGTCATGTGGGAGCATGGAGGGACACACAGAGAGGGTTTTCCAACATCATCTTGGAACCATCAGCAGGTTCCCTAATGGAAAGCAGCTCCTCCTGCACTCAGGCTATGAGAGAGGGCTCTCATGGGTGTTCTCAGTGAGAGTGCCCTGGGAAAAGGCAAGTGCAGGCCAGGGAGAGGGAATTAAACTGTGTCACTGAGAACAGCAATTAAAGAAGCCAATTGAGATTTCAAGCAAAAAGCATAAATCTATAGGGTATATTAGTTAATTAAAACAGAAGCATCATCTCCAGGCCCCTTTCATTCACAGAAAGCTTCTGTTTCTTGCTAAAGGCATATTGAACTGGCGACAGTAGCTCAAGACAACTGTGGTTGCTTTTGGAATGAAGTTGTTAGTTCAGAAGAGGAACACACCCCTTCCCTGGAGTCCCAAGTTCTTGGAGGAGATTCCAGCCCTGCTGTACTGCATGTTCAGGGTGGAGCAAATGATTCAAGCAAAGGCAGATACTCGTTACAGCTTAATTGCCACTCATTTATCTCTTCCCTGAGTTCAGCTATCCACTGGCAGAAGCACCTACCCCCCTTGGAGGCTGGGGTCAGCCTCTAGCCCCAGCAAAGTCCAATGTCCAAATTCCCACAGACTCTGTTCTTCCAGGAATGTGGTTGTGTTTTATGCACAGCTGGGCCTTCGCTGCATTTCCTCTGCACCCCCTTTGGGTCACAGCAGCAGGTTCACTCACCATGTCCATTTGCTGGTCAGCTCTCAACCATCTCTGAGTGGGGCTGTTCTCCCACAGATAACGTTTATGGAAAGGGAATACATGATAGGAAGACTTGAGTAGATTTTGGGTCCACTCCTGCTGGAGCCGATGGTTAACAAAGCAAAACACCTGAAAAAGCTTCAAAGCTGGTTTGGTTTGGTTTGGTTTGGTTTGGTTTGGTTTGGTTTGGTTTTAACTGGGGGAGGGTTTTTTCCTCCCACTTAATGAAAAAAGGTCTTTTCCTTGCCATAACCAAGAAAGAAGGCTGCAGCACTTGGCAAACAAATTTCTATTAAGTGCATTTGCTGGAAATGTTTATACTTTGCTCTTGACAACTGTCTGAATATACCGAGCATTGCACTGTACCTTGCATAATTCTGACATGGGAGCAAAGTCCTTGTGGAGGAGGTGACAGGATCATTCCCTGGGACTTTTTTCTTTTTATGTCTGTCACTGGTTGTAATCAAAGGCAATATCTTGTTTTGGAAAATATTTTCCTGCTCTCCAGGGATTCTCTTTCTCCTTCAATTGAATTTAACAACAGGAGAACATCTTTGCAGGGAGTGGAGAAGAGGCAGGGAACTCCATAAGAGCAGGGAAATCACCATCACCTTCCATGCAAACTGGCAGATGTTTAGCAAGGGGTTCTCTGCCTTCCTCCAAAACTCCCCTTCTGCAGCATGTTGCCTGGAAACCCTCTGCTTCTTCCCCTTTCTCATTTAATTACTGCAAATTGCTGGAAACTTTATCTAAACTCCTATCAGACAGACAAATCACCATTTGATTAAGGCAGACAAATGGTCCTAAGCAATTCCAAAAGCTGATCTCTGCATGCTTTGGGGTTTTGGAGGGTTTTTTCCCCTTACTGGCAGGATTCAACCAAGCATTTCCCAAGCTGAGTAACAGGAATCTGGGCTAATTCAGGAAGGGCCTTGCTCTCTGATTTTGTATATGACTAGGAGATAAGAAAGGATGTAGACAGAGATTAGCATAAGAGACTTGTTAAATGAATATGAATGGGTCCTGTGGCAGCTCAGCAGATGGTGGTTGCTCCTGAGCAGAGCCTGCAGCCCTGTGCCCAGCTCCTGCACAGATCTGGAGACCTGTGGGTGCCTCCCACTGCAAAGATCCACCCCACCGAGAGGGCAACACCTCTGGCTGGAGAGCAGAACCAAAGGTTTGAAGGTTTGAAACCCTCCCTCTCACACAGGGAGTCAAAGGAGAAGATGGGTGTGAGCAGGGGACCGAGCTCCAGAGTTGGATTCTGGTTGTCTTTTTTGAAGGAGTTTCATTAAAGGCCATGGGATGCACACTGAGCATCATTTTCAGTCCCGCCCAGGACCTTCTGGGCTTGGGGAACAGGCTGCACCATGAAGCTGCTGGGAATAATCCTCCCTGTTGTGACTGGAGTCTCCAATTTAGAGAGGCTGGACAAAGCAGAAAGACTAAATCAGGCAGATGACTTCTAGCAAGAATAGTCTCCCCCAGGTCAGGAATGCAGGCAAACCTGACCCTAGGGCTAGCAGCCCTCAGGGCTTGCTTTTATTATTATTTTTTCACTCTGACAAACGCCTGGCTGCTGCTTCCACTGCTACCCAGATTTCACTGCCTCTGCAAAGAGCAAGGAGCTACAGAGCCCCCAAAGAGTTAATTCAGGCTGAAGACAAGAAGCAAAACAGCACCCTAGAGCCAGGCTTTTCCCCCCTGCTTGTGAGAATCCCTGCTCCATCCAGCTCTGCACACTTGCAGCTCTCCCTGTTAACAGGTTGTTTGTCTTTCAGTGGATTGGAGGGAGTCTGTGTAAACCTCCATGCAACTGACTTTAATTACCTGCCAAACCTGCACCAGGGCATAAGCCCACATATTGTATGTGACATTACCAGTAGAGCAAGTACTGGAATGCAGGGGCTAGAATAATTTGACAGCTAACATAAAGCACCATGATTTATATTTTGGTTATATTGAGATTTTTCCCCCCTCTTTGAGCACTCATATAAATATTTACTTGGATCCTAGGACCTTGCTTAACCCTCACAGTGCCACGTTTCATCTTATTCCTTTTTTCTTTTTTTCTTGTATTTTTGTTTTTCAGCAGCTACTCCAAAAATGTCTTTCATTTTAAAACACAGAAGATTTAAACCAAAAATAACTTCACCTTTAAACTGTTTCATCTGTAAACAATGTGATTCAGTAATCTTTATATATTTACTGTAGACTCCAATTGAAAACAGATTATGGCAAAGGGTTTCTTTTAAAAGATACATGACTTTTCAGTAGGAACATTGGGTTTAGATTCTGAAGCAGACATCAGCTGAGGCCTCAGCTTTGTTTTAAATGATGACCATTTTAAATGATGCTTTGTTTTAAATCTGACCCAAGCTATTTCATTAATTATTGAGCTAAGTAACGTGACTATATGGTCTGTTTATTTCAAATTTAAACTTCTCTGCTATTTAAGGATTCTTTTTCTTTTGTGTCACCCCATGGTTTTAGTCTCCATGCAGCAGGACAGAAACAACGGCATAAAAGAGTTCTGATAACACTGCAAATCAGAAAGTCGTGAACTTTATTATTATTATTATTATTATTATTATCATGATTCTTGTCTGTCTATCTGACTTGAGCATGAGTCACTTATTACACAGCCCCAGAGGCTCTCAGGTATTTGCTTAATACTCTGCTCTTTTGGGTGCCTGACTTAAGTGAGGATCTGGAAATAGCCTTTTAAAACAATTTTCTGCTAACAAACACCCCTGCTGGCCCTTCCATCCCTCTGTGGAGTGGGTTAACCTGGTGCTGCACAAAGCCAGTGCTGGCCCTGATGAATTTGTGCTCTTCAGCCCTTGAGAGCCACACGTGGTCTCACAGAACAGTGCTGCTGCTGTGATACCCAGAATAAAACACTTCATCCAGGGGTCAAGGCTGACATAAAAATAAGGATGGCCTGTGTCAGGAGGAGTTTAGCAGTCCTCTCTTTCTGATGTCCTGAATGTTTATCAGCCACTGTGCAGGCCAGAGCTGATATTACCACTGCAGCTGCCCTAACACGACATGTGGAGCTGGATGTCATTGGACAGAGAGCCAGAGGGGGACCACACTGAGGAGAAATGTAAAAGCTTTCCTTCAGGGTCCCACGAGCAGAGATTTCAGATTCAAAACCCTTTTTCTCCTGTAATTGTTGGCTGCCTTAAATAGGGGGAAAATGCAGATCTGGAAGCTGTGAGGGCCTGTGTTAGCTCAGAGACCTGTTTATAATTATATGTTCCCTTTCTCATGTTTGCAGAAGCTTTAGGTAATTAGTGCACCACAGCACAGGAGCAAGGAAGAAGCAGCTGAAGAGCAAGGGGCAGGTTTATTGCCCTCTGCAATTGCTTTTGTGAATGGGCTCCCTGAACCAGCAGGACAGTTTCAGCTCCATTCCATAGGAAATAAAACAGGATCCATGGACACACAGTATTAGAGGGGCTTGTGCTGCCTTCCCACCTTGCTATTTATTCCCTGGTGATCCATGACCCTGCCCTGTGCTCCAGCTGTGTGATGGGAGGACAGGCTGAGCCCTGCTCTCACCTTGGCCAGGTCACCACAACCCCGTGAAAGGTCAGTGGCTTCCTTTAATAAATTACCTGAATTTCTGCTGGAGAAGGAGTAAGTACTGTTTATTTTTATTAATGCAGATTTCAGGTGCTTGGCACCGATTTCTTGCCACGCTTACTTCAGGAAAAAAATCGCGTTGACCACAGTGCCCTTGTCACCGTGTGTTTAATATCCTTTATAAAGCCAGGAGCACCTTTCTGGAAACAAATGAAGTCTCATTAGTGGGAAGTGGAGGCTAAAGCAGAATCAGTTCTTTACATTTTATCAGAGGAAGGCTGTAGGCTTCAATAGACAAATACAGGCACAAGCAATGCCCTCATATTTGCAATCCATGTGTGTTATTGCAATACTGGATGAAAACATCCCAGTTTAGAAATAATCCCAGCTCTGTATCTGTGTGGACACGTCCCAGGATCTCCCAGCACTGCAGTAAAAGCCAGAGTCTGCAGGGAGGGTACAGATGAAATGGTGTTTCAGAGCAGCACAGTGACATTGGCAATGGAGTTTTTTCTGGCATAAACCTTCACCCACTGCCTCCAACAATGAGAAAAAAAGACAGAAGAAATAAGTTGGAGATGTTTCTTTAAAGAAAGCACTAAACTTGGTAAAAGGACACAGCTTTGCTACCTTGCTCTCTGCCCCTCATGCCTCAGGATATCATAAATTTTTGATACCAATAAAACAGAATTTTTGATGAGCTGCTATTTTGCATTAAAGCAACTTTACATGCAAAGATTGCATAATAGGAAGTAAAATTGAATTTTGCCTCAGAACAAGTTCTTATTATTAATTTAAGTGTTTTTTATATATTTTAGCAGCAGCTTATCATTCTATATATTTAATTTCTTTCAAGTGAGAACACTTAGCATTGGTTTCCTTGTCTAAACAAATCTTTTAAGAGAACACATGTATAAAGTGGAAATGCAGTGTTTTGAATCTGTGCCTTAAGACAAACAGTGAAACTTTAAAAGGGGAAATAAAAAAAAATGGCAGAGGACAAAAATCTCTAAAACCTACCAGCAGGCTCTTTGGGACAGAAAACATGTCACTTTCTCTATGTGGAATAATTTTTCCCCTCATTACTGCAGTGTTTATTCAAATCATATTGTGGCAAAACTGTAAATACAATAAGCCCCCATTGGGGCAATTCTGTTTAAGGCAAAGGATTTGCAGTACCTTGAGTATAGCACAGTCCATTTCCTAACACTTCCACACACCGTGATGCACAGGACCAGCTCACAAATATAAATGGGCTCTTCCCTGTCCTGGATGCATTAGCATGAAAACGTTTTGCAGCACTTCACACTGCATTCAGGATTTACTATTGAAAACCACCATTTTAAAATCAAGAAAAGGCTGAGGTTGTAAGGTTTTTTAATGCCCCTCTTCTTCTTCTTCTCCTTCTTGCATGAAACAGAAGTCCAGTGTGGGATCCTATCAGACCATTGCATACAACATTACTGAACACACCATGCAGGATTATGCAATAAGCTATTTACAGTGTGTGTGTATCCACAAAACTTCAGATTTAATGCAACCCTAATGGGGTGAAACATCATGATTTAAAAGAAAAAAAAAAA
>NC_031788.1:4994990-5043856 GCF_001522545.3 Parus major
AAAGAGAAAGAGAAAGAGAAAAAGAAGAAAGAAGACTGAAACTTGTCCAAATAGCGATTTTAAGAAGAGAAGCACAGAAGGGAGCGGGCAGGGAGGATGCTCCAGCGGGCTCCCCGCGGAACCTGCGCACGGCGCTGCGCGGCAGCGGAGCCTGAGAGGGCTCTCCGAGCGCTGGGGATGCTTTAGCTGTCCTCCCCGAAACCCGACACCCACAGCCCCGAAGAGCTTCCCTGACCTTGCTCTGTCAATCACCGGCACCGAGCAGCCTGCTAGAGCCAGGCGGGCACTGCGCCAGCCCGAGGGAGAATGGGGAAGGGGGAAGAGGGGGGAGGAAAAAAAAAATTAAATCCTAAACCAGCTGGGAACAGTTATCTCGCAAGCCGTGGCTCATCCTTATAACACATCTCGCCTGCCCACCTCAACACGGAGCAGCTCATCTGCCGGCCGGCAGCAGCGCTCAGCATCTCTGGAAAGTCTTAAGAGTGATGTTTCTATCTTTAGTTCAAAACGTCTTTTTAGTCTTAGATGTCTCTGTTTTGGAATTAAAGACAATGAGCTTTATACACTCTTCTGGAGGGAGGAGGGAAGGGAATGTTGAGAGGAGTCTATTAACCGGTTGGCAGCGATAGTCTGTAAGCTCGGTGTCAGTAAATGGGAGAGAGGGGGGGCTGTTGCCAGTTGTGTTTCCTGTCTGAGTGTCTCGTTCAGTTCTGGGAACAGCCGTAGCCGGTCGCTACCTCTGTCCCGGCGAGGGCTGCGGAGCTCACTCCGGCTGTTAGCGATGGCTCTTACAAAACTGCGAAATCAAACAAAATAATATGATTTTCACTGAAGGGAATCTTCCTCCTGCACTACGTGAGGTCACATAGTGAACCGTCGTCCAGCAGCCAAATTTAGCGGTGCAAACCTTGGGCCCTTCCCCGTCACACGCCCCATCATCCCCGGGGAGCGGGGCAGCCCCCGCCGGGCTGCTCTCGGGGGTCTCCCATCCCCGCAAAGGCTCCGCCGCTTCTGCTCCCGGCGCATCCCAGAGCCCCCGAGCCCCTGCTCCCGCCGGCGGTGCCCCGGTCCCGGTCCGGGTCCGCTCCCGTCTCGCTGCCACGCCGACCCCATCCTCTCCGAGGTTTCGAAGCGGGGCTGGGGGTGAGGGTCTCTACGCCCCGCTAGTGGGGAGACAATTTGCAGCATCTTCGCTCCGGGGAGCTCCGGGGGCGAGTTCCGGGCCGCCTGTCCGGTTCCCGGAGCGGGAGGTGGGCAGCAGCCCCTCCGAGCCCAGGGGCCGCCCGGGCGGGCTGGAGCTGCAGCAGCTCCCGGGAGCCGAGCTGGAGCCCGGGCCCGGCCGGGGACTGCGGGGGGACAAGCGGCGCAAAGGACGGGCAGAGGAGCCACCGGCACAGCAGCACGTCCGGAGCGGGGGGAGAAGAGGGGACTGGGCAGGAGGCACTCTCTGTGCCCCGCACAAACAGCAACTTCTCAGCGCTCCGGGGCAAGCGGGGAGCCCCGGGCTGGCGGCCCCGAGCTGACGCTGACAGCCCCCCGCTGCCGAGGGAGCACCCCGCGGGCAGGCCGGTCCCGGGAGGGAAAAGAGGGGAAAGAGGAGTTTTCCCTTGGCTTCAAGTAGCTGCTCTCCGTGGTGCCCCTGTCTCATGTGTCAGCCCTTCGCCGATCGGTGATGAACGGCGAGAGATCAAAGCCGATACCCGCGGATGGCAATGGGCGAGCGGAGGGGAGGGGAGCGGAGGGGAGGGGTCCCCTCTCGGTGCCGGGGCTATCCCGGGGGTGCAGGCAGCGCTGCCCGGTCCCGGGGCCAGAGCCTGCCCAGCCGCGGGCCCAAGTGCGGTGGCTTTTGGCCCCTCGGGGTGTCAAAGCCCCCTGGAGCCGCCCGTGCGGACGAGGAGCCGGCCCGAGCCCCAGAGGGAGGGAGGGACCCGCGGCCCGGACCCCGCTCCTCGCAGCGCCCGAGGGGCCGAGCCCGGCCAGTCCCGGTGCCACCGACTCGTACTGTGCCCCGGTGGGACTCGGTCCCGTTTTTCTTTTCTTTTAAAAGGAATAAATTAAAGCCCAGGAGCGGTGCCGGGCCAGCAGAGCCCCGGCCGCCCGGGCCGTGCGGCGGAGCTGCCCCGCCGCTGACACCGTTCTGTGGTGGGAATCTGGAGGGCTTTTCTAAGGCCTGTTTTTCCTACTTTTTTTGTTGTTGTTGTTGTTCAATTAGCCCTAGTGATTTATTCAATGCATGCATGAGGGGACATTAATATGCGGTGGCAGTTCCCACAAACAATATTCCTCTCAGGCTTTCTGCAGCCATAGCATTTACTGGCAAGGGGGGAGGCTATACAGGGAAAGCCAGGCTCTCCCAGCCTTTTCCTCTGCAAACTCCTGTGCCCCCTTGGCAGGGCAGCAGGGTACGAGCTTGTTCTCCGGGCCTGACTCATGTAGCCGGGGGGCTGGGACGGGCCCCGGCCCCTTCCAAGCTCCCCCAGCTCAGTGGCTGGCCCAGCTGGCTCTGAAAAGGCAGGGATGTGTATGGGATTTAAGAGGGGGAGTTTGTTTTAAGTTACTGCATTTGCTTTTAAATTATTTTTTTTTCCACATTCTGTCCTTAACCTGTTTGTTCTTCAAAGGCGCATTATGCCATCCCTGCAAAGAACAGCTCGCTGCTGCTGGGACGAGGGGCAGGGCAGAGGGAACCAATTTTTCTTAGTTGTGTGGTACCTTGGATTTTGTTTTTAGGAAAGATTTAAAGTTCAACACCGCTTTCACACTTTGAGAGCAGCAGCGTTCAGACACGCTGCGACCCGGCTCAGGGAGACTTTTTCCCACACCCAGGCAAGGACCAGGGGCGATTTTTAACCTCCTCCTCCTTCAATTTCGGGAGCTGTGTGGTTATTCTGATGGATGGCGGTGGAGTTGCGAGGTGCTGAGCACTTGGGGGTGGCGGGGAGAGATCTGTCCCCTTCTCTAATCATCTAATGAGTCTTCGGGGGGGAAAAAAACAACCCCAAAAAGGAATAAATACAATGTGCACATGGAGAGAGGGAAAGCGAATGGGCGGCCCGGATCCCACAGGAGCTGGGGAAAGGACAGTTGTCCAAGTCCTCTCCTTTTCTAATGCAAAAGGATAAAAGAAAAAAAAAATAAAAAAAAGAAAAAGAAAAAGAAAATAAAAAAAGCGGGGAGAGGGGGAAATTTGGAAAATTGAAAGAGTCGCCAGGGCTCGGCCGCTCTCCCAGCCCGGGGCTGCCTGGGCCGGCCGGTGCCGCTCCCGGTGGAGCCGCGGAGCGCCGGGCGGACTCCCCGGCACAGCCGGGCCCGGAGAGGCGCTCCCGCCGCTCCGCTCCCCCCGGAGGGGTTGGGGTGATGCTTCCCCTGCCCCGGGCGAGCTCCGGGCCAAGCAGAGGAGGGCAAAGGCTGAGCGCTCCTACCCTGCGAGCAGCAGCGTTCCCGAGAGGGAAAAGCGGCCCCGATCCCCCCCCGGGCCGCAGCCCCCCACAAACCCGGCGCCTGCAGCAGGGGGAGGACACGGACGGGGCCACAACTTTTCCTTTCTTTCCTTTTTCTTTTTTTGTTTTTGGAACACGAGAGGTCAGAAAAGCAGGTCCCTCCAAGAAATGCCATTTCAATGATTTTAATAAGCAAAATAGGAAACAATTTTAATAACCAAAAACAGAAACCAGTCTGAATAAAACTACAATAGACCAGGTTTTTTAATATTTTTCATATCATAAGCAGGATTTGAAATTGATCCCTTCAGAACTTTACATGAAATAAAAACAATTTTTTTCCGCTGCTGCAATGTTTTGATTTCAACACAGTTGAATCAGTAAAAACCAAAGATCGTTTTCTGATGCATGACTAATATCCACAATATTTAAAACTGCAAGCACCATGCTGTTCATTACAATCTTGTTATTACTGTTAATTTATAAACTAATACAAACTTAAAATGCATCCGGCCAGCAGTGCCAGCTACCCTAAAAGGAAACTAAAAAATAAGTTTTCATTTTGGTATTTTTGTCAGTGCAACGTAAATCCTTTTACTGACCTGCAGGAGGAAAAAAAAAAGTAATAAAAACACCCATAAGACTCCAAACTACTACTACTATACAACTGCAAATAAATTTTGGCTAAAACTTTCACTCGCTGCATAGGGAAGCAGAGAAGCAGATTACAAATCATTGCAAAAGAATACACTTAAAAGTTGTATGCAGTATGTCTTCTTAAAAAAAAGTTTTAGATTTAAATGCTTTCCCAGCCCACTCATCAGCTGCTGCCATTGAGAAACCCAACTTCAGTGGCGACACGGAGCCCTCGCTGCTATCGCAGCTTGACTCTTAACGAGGAGGGTTTGGGGTTGTTTTTTTTCTCTTTATTTACCGAAAATCTAGGGGCAGTGTTTTTTAAATGGAACTGGTATCTCGTCAGTCCTTCGCTTCCTGAGTGTACAATCAGAAGGGAAATTATCTGGCCAAGCCAAACCACTCAGGCTGGGAATTGTCCTGGAGGAAAGAGCTTCGCTGCCACTTTAAGGCATCGAGTAGGTTCTAGTGACCGAGGAGGGTTTTTCCCTGTTAAGTTTAGGTTTGTCAATGCCATTCAGGCGTTTTTGCTTCTGCCCCAACAAACAAAAACCAAAATGAAAACTAACAAAAAAAAAAATACAACTTAAAAGTGCACCAGATATACAAAGTTGGGTTTTTTCTAATGCAAAATGCCCATAACTTTTTTTTTTCTTTAAGTATCTCTTTAACACCAAACAAACCGTATAACCAGCCTGCTGAAATGTTATTTTGTTTTCTGTGTCTTTTTCTCCTGTACGGTTTGAAGTAGCAGATATTTACAAGCTAACAACCATAAAAGAAAACAAGAGCAAAACCAACGAACAAAACTGCACAAGCAGTAAAAAGTTCGATAACTTGTGATGCTTTTCTTATTGATGAAACAAAACAACAACAGAAATCTATGATCAATGATCAACATGCTATAGTTAAACAAGAAAATGGTACAAAATAGAAATTATTACCATACATGTCCAGCATGCAGGATTAATATTTTTAATGCAGATTTTTGTATTTTTCTATATAATCAAGCAGGCAATAAAACTGATGAGTTTTTTTTCTTTCTTTCTTTTCTTAGATTGAATGTCCCATCTGAGTCCTGTAACTTATTTCTCAAAGCAGGCAATATATGAAGTGTTTGCATATATTGTCCTTTTCATTTATTCTCTTTTTCCAAGCAGGTAAATTGTGCATGAGATGGTGCTGTATATGTCCTCTCTCTTTCCAAGCAGGCAGTACATTATAGATGGCTTGTTCATTGTCCTTTTTTTATTATTATTCTTTTAAAGTCCATCTCGCTCTGCAAGCAAGCGATCTATAAAACGCTTCACTTGTCCTTTTCTCCTTTGCCTCTGTCTCTCTCTCTCTAACTTGCACACCAAAGTCAAAAAGTTGCACTTTACCTCTCCCAACCCCACCCCCAGCCTACTTTTCCCACAGCTACTCTAGAAGACTGGATGCTGGAAAAAAAAAAAAAAAAAAAAAAATCAAGTCTCTATTTTTCTCTCCTCCTTTCTCTCTAGTCAAGCAGACGGATGGATGGAGATGTCACAGGAGGGTGGGAGTGGGGAGAAAGGTGACAGGGGTCAGGTTTGGGGGGTGGGGAGTTTTTGTTTGTTTTTTAATTATTTTTGTTAAGCACTCACATGAAGAACTCAGGGGAAGACGGGTTGTCACTGGTGGAGCCGGCCTCTCTGAAGCCATTGCTGGCAAGTTTCTCACACTTGAGCTTGTAGGCGTCTCTCTCTCTGGCGAGCCGGGTCACTTCTTGCTTGAGCTGTTCCACCTGCTGAATGAGCTGCGTCTTTTCGTTCTCCAGGTGGTGTTTCTGCTGGACACGTTTATACCTGCAGGACTGGGCATAACCCCTGTTCTTCAAGGTCCTCCTCTTCTGCTTGAGGCGGATCACCTCATCTTTGGTGAAGCCTCGGAGGTGCCTGTTGAGCTCCCTCACGGACATGGAGACCAGCTGGTCATCTGAGAACCGGTCCTCCACGCTGCTGGAGGGGGGATGCTGCTGGTGCGAGTTCTGGAGCTGCTGGGAGGAGCTGGAGGAGGTGGAGGGGGTGGGAGAGGCCTGGTGGTGATGATGGTGGTGATGGTGAGGGTGCCCGCTGCCGGCCAGGTCTTCGTGAGTGACTGCAGAATACTGGTGGTGGTGTTGGTGATGATGATGATGGTGATGGTGGTGGGCCCGGAAGCCCTCGAAGCCCTGCAGCTGCTGGGACACCTGGTGGGACCCAATGAGGGCTTCGACAGCGTCCTCTGGGGTGAGGTTCAGCGCCTCAGGGTTCATCTGCTGGTAGCTGTTGGCCATCCAGTACAGGTCCTCCAAGTGGGTCTTCTGCTCGGTGGGGCTGAAGCTGGGCGAGGAGGGCACGGAGCTGCAGGGGGTGCTGATGGGGGTGGAGGACACGGAGCCGGCCGGCTGCAGGCGGGTGCAGTGCCTGCCCGAGCGGTCGTTCCTGCCCAGAGGCTCCTTCTTCACGTCGAACTTCATCAAGTCGAAGTCGTTCACGTACTCCATGGCCAGCGGGCTAGTGGGCAGCTCGGCTCCGATGCTGAGCTCTCCGGCCATCGCTGTCTTGCGGTCACCTCTCCCGGCGGAGGGGGCTGGAGACTTCACCCCAGCGCGCAGTCTGGCAGAGGGCTGGCCGCGCTCCCCTATTCCAAACCAACTTTGCCTTTCGCCTCTCGCTTCCTTTCCTCCGCTCCCCCTCCTCCGCAGCCTCCTTCTCCCGGCTTCTGGGGCTTCTTCGGTCCGGAGCAGCAAAGCCAAGGACGAGCCGGCCCCCGGGGCTGCCTGGCTGGCTCCTGGCTCTCGGTATCAGCGTTCGCCCCGCACCGCGGGCTGCGGCAGCACCCGGCTCCGAGGCGCCCGGCCGCAAGGAGAAAGGAGCGGTAGCAGGAAGGGCAAAAGCAAAACAAAACAAAGATGCTGCCTTCGGGTCTGTGCAGGAAGAAGAAGGTCGGTGCAAATGCTCAGCCCGTGCCCCCGGCCGGGTTTTGTAAGTCCGGAGCCCCCTCCCCGCGGCAGCCGAGCCCGGAGCCTGCCGCAACTTTCCAGCCCGAGCGAGCGCCGGGGCAGCGCACGGGCTACCGGCGGCGGCGGAGCTCTGCACGGGAGTTTCGGTGGCTCTGGCAGCGCAGGCGAAGGGGAGGGAAAAGGGGGAGGAAGGAGGGGAAGGAGGAGGAAAAAAAAAAAAAAAAGAAGGAGGAGAAGGGGGACGAGCGCAGCCCAGGTCTCTGCTGTAGCTGCCGCCGCCAGCGCTCGTTGTGCAGCTGTGATCACAGTGCAGCCCCCCTTGGCTTCTTATACGGCCGTGCCCGCCGAGAGCGCGGCGGGGGCCGGGGCCGGCGGCGGCCGCGCCAATGGCAGCGCGGCGGCGGGGCCGGGCGGGGCCGGGCCGAGACGTGACAGCTCCGCAGCGCCAGCTGAGCGCCCGCCGCTCCCAGCCCGCACCTCCGCGCTCTCCCCGGCTCCCCCTCCGGCACCCGCGCCTCCCCAGTTAGATATTTATTTCCTCGTATGTTTGTTTGCTGATTTATTTATTTATTTATTTCTCCGCTCCCTTCCTCCCGTGCTTTTCGCCCTCTGCAGCCCACAAAGGAGGGGGGACTCGGGGACGTCCTGCCCGTCCCTTTGTTCTAAATATAACAAAGTGCCCCTTTTTGCCCGCTGCCGTCCCGTAGCGGATCTGAAGGCAGGGAGCTTTTCCCCGCATGCCACGCACAAGCATCCACCCTTTCAACTTTATGTAAGCGGCCCCGGTGCGAAATCGGCCAGGGAAAAGCGGCCGGGAGCGAGCGCTGGGCTGCGGGAGGCGCCCAGGGGGATCAACCAGGAACCGGGAGCGAGGGAAGCGCCGGCTCCACAGGGCTGTCAGCGCTTCGTGTACTACCAGGGAAGTCCTCCCGGTTACAGGAAGCAAATCTCTCCCTAAAGTAAAGCAAAGGCATTGACACAGACAATTGCAAATATTAGGGAGATAAGGGAGAAAATATAATTACATTTCGGTTCTGAGGGGACCGTGTTTGCTTTCCTCTGCTGTTCCCTGAGTGACTGCATGTAAAACAGTATTCGGTTTGTAAGATTTTTTAGTTTCTTGGATTTTGGTTTTTTTTTTTGGTCCGGTAACAGGATTTTTTTTATTTTTTTATTTTTTTTTTAACATTTTGTAACGATTAAGGGAGATTAGGGCTTCTTTTTACACCGCTTCCATGCTCAAACAGACAGAAAGTGCGACCCCAAGTGTCCATATTCAGAATAACAGCTGCGTTTCACCGGGAGAAAACGCCGGGAAAGAGCGGACGGGCGGTGCGGGAGCGGCCGCGGGAGCGGGGCTGCCTCGGTCCCGGCCTGGCCGCAGCGCTCCAGAGCTGCGCCTCCTCCTCTGCACCTCAGAGTCCCCTGCACCACCCTCCCACCTCCCTATTTATTTAGCCAAAAGAACAAAAAAGTTCAGGATCTGCTTTCCCGAAAATGATGTAGAGGGAATTGCCTTTCTGGAGCCGGGACACCACTGAGGAGTCCCCGGCGGAGACCTTCTGGTGTGGGTCCGTCCCTGCGGGACCCCCTCGCCAGCTCCGCGGCGATACCCGCAGCCCGGAGCCGCTTGTCCCGCTCCTCCGCATCTCCGCGGAGCCGGGTGCAGCCGCGCAGGGAACCAGGGAGGCAAAAGTCGCTCAAAGTCCTCCTTCTACCCAAAAAGAAATTCCAGGGGGTCCCTCTGGCAGCCGGTTGGAGCAAAGAGAAGGAAACCAGGCAGAGAGATTTTATCCAAATGCTCTTTAGCGGTACAGGCGCGCCGGGGTTTGATTTCGTGTGGCAATGCCTGGTGCGAGTGTTTCCCCAGGACATTTGGAGGGACAGAACCCCCTCCCGACAGTCCCGGTGAGAGGCCGGCTCCGGCTCTCCCCACGCTGCGGTCCCGGGAGTGAGCGATGCCTCCGCACCGCAATCCCGGAGCGGGGCTGCGCTCCCGGGAGCGCTCAGAGCTCTCTCCGCAGGTCCCGCTGCTCCGAATGCGTGTGAGGGAGAACACGAGTGGAACGCACCCACAGCCCCGGGGCTCTCCCCTTGCCACGCAGCCCGCACGGGCAGCGCGGCCCCGGCGGTGCGGGGGACCCCGGGGTCCGCACGGCCACCGCGCTGCTGCTTTCCCATCAGTGCCAGATTTAGGAAATCGCCGCCTTTTCGCTGTTAACGAGCGGCCCCGAGGCGCAGCGAGACGGGGAGCCCCACGATGCCCCAGTACGGAGGGGTCCGCCGGCACCGGGAGGGGAAACCGGGCAGCGGGGCAGAGCGGAGCGGGCAGGGAGCTCGGCTGTCCCGGGCAGGGAGCTCGGCCGTCCCCGTCCGGCTGCTGCCGCCTCGCAGGGGCTTGGGGCTGCCCAGAGTTCCCCGTGCGGGTCCGCTGGACTTGTTATTTCTGAGGTCCTGGAAGCTGCTTGGGGAGAGCTTTATTTTTACCTGCACGTTAAACGTTATCTCTGCCACTGAGAGAAAGGGGACACTGGCGAGAGCCTGGGAAGCCTGGATGCAGCCCTGTAAAATGTGCCATTAGATGGATAATACTTTTTCCTCTCATAATTACTGAGGTATATTCACAAGGTGGAGCTACTGAAAGGCGGAGGGAAGCATTTATCTCCCTGTCCATACACACTCTGTCGCTTTCCTTAATCTTTTAAGCTGTGAACTACAGATCGGTTTTCAGCGTCCGTCCTCAGTCATGAAATTTCGGGGCACTTCCCGGGTCCGTTTCTTTGCTCTGCCATGCCTCGCTCCTTTCAAAAATCCATCCCACAAAACTTGCGGCGTTAAGCGGCTGACTAAAGTCAGAACCGCTTCGTGCCCCGAATCCCCAGCTGTTCATTGTAGTTTTTAATTCAGCCATCAAAGGTTATTCTCGATGGGATTTATATGTTAGGGGCGTTTTAAATTATATGTATATATATATATATATATATATTTATTTTAACAAGGATTAGAGGAGGAGTAGCGCTGCTGAAGGGTTTCTGGGCTGAACAGCCCAAACGAGGCAGCTCAGAAGTGTTTCCCATCCGAGTGATCGCGGTGCTGCGAGCAAGGGGAGAGAGGGAGCTCCGAGCACCCCGGCCCCCGCACCCTAAAAGCCACGGCGGGGCAAAGCGGGGGCTGCCGGCTCCTCCGGGAAGGATTCCCCGTCCCCTCCTCACCCGCGCAGGGGGAAGAAGAGGCGCCCACATGCCCTGCCCCGCAGCTCGCCTCCCCACCGAGCACTCCGGGCAATTTTTGTTTAATTGCGACTTTCTTCCCGCATCCGAAAACCGCTAATCCAGCAGCTTTAATTTTTTTTTGCTCTCTGTATTTTAAGATCCGGTTTTTCAAGGTTCGTTTCGAGGAAAAAAAAATTACTTCTTCCCGCTCTCCCTTCACTTCCTCCTGCCTTCCGCAAACTCCCGGCCAAAATCGGGACGAGTTCAGAGAAAATGATAATGTCATTTCTGATCATCTCCGGAGGCACCTCCGCCCAGGGTAGGGCAGGAGGGGTCCTGGAGCCACTGAAATTTGAAATCTTTCCCTTAAAACTGCAACATACAGATCCCTACCGTGTTTGTTCAGGTAGGGCTCTGTCTAAATCGGGTCAGTGACATTTAGAAAGGGAATTACATTACATTGGCATCCCATTCCCCAGTTTTTAAAAATATCAGGTATAGGTACTCAGATGAAAATTAAGACAACTGTTATGTATGTAGTTTTCCATGCTCGGTTCTCTGAGAAGCGCTCCTAGGTTTTGGTAGCTGACTGCTACTTTTACCCCAGAATTAGCTCTCTTTTTATCCCGTAACATCAGCGAGAAATGTTGACTGAAATGGGAGATTTGTTAACAAACATAGACTGAAACCTAAATTACCCGTGGCTGGCAGCCGGCACTGATGGAGGAAAAGAGCATCACTTTCCTAATTCCTACCTCCCCTCGCTTGATTTTTAATTTCTCAAACCACAGGTGGACACGGTGCTGGCTGTCAGGATTTTTTCCCCTGTGTAAGCAGCGAGGGACCTGGTTAATCATCTATCGCAGATACATGTGCATGAGAAAGAAAAGTGTTGATGTTTGCTTGTTGGGGCTGATGGGAATGGCCCACGAATTTAGGATTAAATTACTACTGGTAATCATAAGGCTTTGTTTCCCCTCGCTCTCTCTTTTCTGCGGGGATTGTCAAAGTAGAGCGGGCAACATTATTCGGACAAAGTCTGGAGGGCGGCTTTGCTGTATAAAATAAGCAATTGAACCCTTTTGGGTTAACTGGGACCTCTTCAGATTTTAGCCCGAAGCGGTTAAGAGCCGGGCAAAGCCCAGTACTAACTCTAGACACGTTTTCACAGGTGGATCTGGGAGAAGGGAGCGGAGCAACACTTCAGAAGGGTAGGTTTTTAGGGGGGTATTTTTCTTTCCCGAGGTTCTGCAGTGTCCAGCGTTAAATCCCTGCCGAGCAGGGGGCTCAGGGTGTGCGGGCGGTGCGGGGCTCGCTCTGTCGCGGGCACGGTGAGCGCTCCCGGGCGGGTGTTGCGGTACGGGACAGCACAGGAGGGTTCAGGGGGAGATTGGAGCCCCCATGAGCGGGGCTGTGCCGGCAGCGGGGGCCCTGTGGATCCCCCGGCCCTGGCGAACAAGCCTCAATTCCCCGAAACGCTGCAGCACGGCTTGGGGACACTGATGCGGGTGAAAGGGGGGAGCGACGGCTCCCGATGGGGGAATCCCCGTGGGCACCGCACCAGCTCACGTCGGGGTGATGCCCAGGAGAGGCTCTCATCCCGGCGAGGTTCGGAGGATGCTGAGCCAGGCAATGGGGATAATTTTCTTTTTGGAGGGGAGAACGGCCCCCCGGGTGCCCCCCGGTGCTCGGGGTTAGCCCGGGACCGCGGCGCGGGCCGGGGGGCTGGAGGGGAGCGGCTGCTGCTGCTGCTGCTGTGCCCCAGTGCCCCTTCTTGTGCTCGGAAAGAAGCACAAGCCCTCCGTGGCACCCTCTGCAGTTGGCTCTGGGTCTCGCTGCACTCCGGGGTTGGGAGGGGGAGGTGGGAAAGAGAGTGATTTCCAAACCAAATGGCATCATTTCACCGTCTCCTACAAGGGTGCCTTCGGCAGGGAGGCAAGAAGAGGGCAGAAACATTCTGTTTCTCATTATTTCTTTCAGCCTTAGTCCCATCATACCGTGAATGCATAGGTCCAAACCTGTTTCCAAGAGAATTTGTCTCTCTCACCATTTCCAAACTCTGAAATCTCATCCTAGCCTCCTTCTCCAAATACAAGTTCTTGTTATTATTCCCCTTTCCATTATGGTGAAAATTGTTTCTAGCAGATACACCTGATCCAGAAGCCCAAAATCCCCCGTTTGAGCCTTGCTAGGACCAGCTTTCCTCCTGTGCTTAGCTGAGTCCTGCTTCCCACTTGAACCATGGCATCTTGAATTCATTATCTGAGCCCTTTTAGGAGCTTGTAGCCAATAAACAGCACCAAAACCTTTCTGAGTGATCAGAAGTCGCCTTTGGGGACTGAAGTAGCCAGAAGAAGCTGAAGGACTGTAATTGCTGCAGCTGTATCTTGCAATACCATTTCATGTCATTCAAAGGCTTTTCAAACACTTCAGAACTTGGACCACATCTTCCTAGAGAAAAAACTTTTTCCTGCTTATCTGCTTCTCATAGGATTTCAGATGTTTGGTGCACAGACACCTGGGTGGAAAAGGTGATCTTTCCAAGAGATTTCAGTTCCCTTAGAAGAAATATAGAAAAGACAGATGTCAGAGAGACAGGAAAGGTGTCCTGGACCCTGATGACACAAAGTTATGAGAAGCCAGGAAATCTTCCAGAAAAGGTCAACAACCCTTTCTGGCCAGAGGCTGTTGCCTGTGTTTTCAAGGAGCTCAGTCGGAGATTTGCTTGATGATCAGATCTTTAGCAGCCAGGAAGAAGTTCTGGCCTCAGATGTGCTTGAGGAAACCCAGGACCATGGAAACATCTTTTCAGAAGGACAGTGTTGCAGGAGGTTCAATGTCCACAGTATCAGAAAGGCTGCTCCAGCAGGGCTGAGTGCATCCCTGGGCCCTTGAAGGATCAGGGGGATGCTATTGCAGCCCAGGAGTCCACAGGCATTTTCTGACACCCACTCGGACCTGTATCCTTTCATTCAGACTGATTTGTAATTCCTTTTCATTGCACAAAGTCCTGGATCAAAAAAAAATGCTTATATAGAGAAAATTTTTGGAATTCCCTTTCCAGCATTTGCTGCATAAGGATTTAAATATAATCACAAAGCCTATACTGTATATTCTTTTTGCTCTTTCCACCTTTAGGGCCCATTAGGGATTTGGTTTTGCTTGTGTTTTGACAGCCCCTGTATATATGTATTTGTGGTTGTTCCGTACTGTTTCCTGATTTAATATCAGTGCAGTTACAGGAGAAGGATGCACCGTTAGCATTTTTTGCTCAAAGTATTTTTCAAGCTCCTTTTTGATGTACTGGTCAGGTTTGCAGCTTCTGTGCTCTTGTGGATCAGAAGAGGAAGGATGGGGTTTGTTGTGCTCTTTGGGAATGAAGCTCTCTGTCCACCTAAGGAATTTCACTGTCTTCCTCCTCATAGATCCAGGTGCTGGAGAAAAGTGAGGGAGTATTTAGGAGAAGACTGTTATGCAGTTTAATTAAAGTCCTTTTGTGCATTTCTGAGAAGTAAAGATAAGCCAATCTGGAAACAAGGCGGCTTCTGCAAGCCTCCCCCTTCCTCCCCAAATATTTTTAAGTGAAGGGGAAAAAAGAGAGACAAGAAAAGGGAACAATTCTGGGGAAATGCTTCTGTTTGCTTTCCCTGTTAGTCTGAGGAACCCTTACTCAATTGTTACAAAGACAGGAGAAAATAAAAGGCTCCTGATCTTTGTTTCTTTTACACATAAGCCGATCCACAGCCTTGAATAGCACCAGACTGATGATTTAAAATCAGACTCAGAGTGTGAATTCTGCTCCATTTGTCCAAAGAAGATATTTCTCTCATGGTACAGCTTGTCCTTTTGTCTTTAGGAAATAAAACTGAGTTTCAGCCTGTGTGTCTGTGGTTGCTGTGTGTCACAAACACCTCCCAGATTAAATCTCACTAGATCTCCAGAGCCTAGAAAAGCTGGAGATGTTTCCCATCACTGACCACTACCAGGATCCTAAGGAGGATCCGAGGGGGTGGATCTGACACGACTGGGCCAGGACATGGGGAGGGCTCGTGGAGCTGACTGCTGCCCCTGGGACAAGCTGCAGCTGCTCTGTGACTATTGCTCTGCTCCCAGAGCTCCTCTGCAGAATGGTTAAATGAGTTTGTGCAGGAGAGCTGACAGCACAGCGGCGCTGCAAATTCTCACCCTCTGCTTCCCAGGCTGATTGCTCTGCGGCCAAGTTAGCCATGGATCATCCTGGGATCCCATAAACAGAGTCTGCACCCCTGGGCTGGAGAGGGACACAGGGGAGAGCCTCAAGGAGAGCAGCAGTGTGAGGTGAGCACAGGCTGCTGTAAGAGTGAAGCTGGCCAGGGAAAGTTCCTTCACTTCTGTGTCTATTTTAATGGCAATCCAAAGGGGAATTTCAGCTTTGCTGTACCAAGTGAGATAAGTTCTCTCTGGCAGGATCAATTCCTCATATGTTAGTGGAGCCAAAAACACACCAAAATTTCCAGCCTTTACCCTGCTCCTGCAGCAATCAATAAATGCCCCTGATACAGCAAGTTCAGTTATACCTCTTTGGCCTAACAGCAACATGGGCATTCATTAGGTTTGTAAAATACATATATTAATATCCAACATGGCTGAAAATTTAGGAAAAAATATTCCCTAATATCTGTGAACTAATCTCCACATCCAGAATTAACCACTGCTTTATGCATTTTGCATAAAATGCATTGTGAAAAAAGAGATCAGAGACTCCTGGACAGCTTTCTCTAGGATTCTCCAGGCTTTCAGTGTGAGTGTCCTGTTTATCTTCAGCACTAACTCTGTATCTGCAGGGGCTTTAATAAGTGTGTTTTCATCCTTCACACATCCAGATAAAGAGCTTCACCCCTTAAAGCTGTGATTACACCTCAGCAACCTCTCTCTTGGCAATGTATATGTGGTTTCTGTTTTGTGTTGTTTTCCTGGCTTGAGTTAACACATGTTTCAAGCCTCTAGTGTACTTCTTTAATAACTGACTTCTATAAAAAAAAAGGAGAAGATGGAGAATTTCATCCAAGAATTCCCAGCTGGAGACATCTGTTCAGCAAGTCACCTGATGAACAGCTCTAACCAGCCAAGTGTGAGTTATTTTTATTGGTTCAATGTTTTAAAAATAGATATTTTTTTTTTCTTTTAATTGATACCTTTCTAGTGGTTTCCTTCACTGGTCTACATGGATTTGGATTTATTTCTCCTGAAGGACTAGTACAGCCCAAACAGAGTGATCCATTCCAAAACCCAGCTGACCGGCTGAAACCAGTAGGAACCAGTTAAATGCTTGAAATGAGGGTTTCCACTAGGGTAATCAAGTTTCCCAAGAGGTGATGGATTTGATGTATAGCCTGTCATGATGAGTTGCAGGCACTCAGCACCTCTGAAAATCAGGCCATAGCAGCTTTCAGCAAATCTAAAGAGACGGGGAGTGCGGGTGCGAGCCGGAGCGCGCCGCAGAGAGGACACACGTCTTCATTGATCTCGAAAGGCAGGTTGAACTGTTCTGCTTTGAATCACATGATTTGTCATGTTATTTAGCAACTCTTAAGCTTAGGTGAGCTTGTAGGATCCTGTCTGTGCACACTCAGCCCTGATCCTCTCCCAGTTTATTTGTCAGTGCTGCTAGCTGGCTCCTCTGCGAGAGGCTTGGTCCCACAGCTCCCCTTGCAGGACTCCCTCAGGTGCTGAGCATCCCCCTGCTCTCTCCTCCCCACCACACAGCATCAAACAAAGGTGCTTTCCAGAGGGCAGGGCTGGTGTGTTTGATTTTCCACTTCTCTGTGTTCTATCTGGGAAGACTTTTGAGGCTCTTGGACTTTGCCGTGATTTGAAGCCTCGTTTGGAGCAGGACCCCAGGCTGACATGGGAAGGGTGAGCCAAGAGATGACAGAAAAGGAGGTGTAGAAGGGCAAGGTGGGAGTGCACCTTGTTCTGGGTGTTGCAGACCCTCCAGCTGTCCATCCAGGCAGAAAGCTCTCAGGCAAGCAGCCTGCCTGACTTCCCTGGCCATTGGCTGGCCTAAGCCACTCACCCTCCTTGGGCTGGGAAAAACTGGAGCTCTGAGCTCTTCTCCACACCCCAGCACAGGGCACTGAGTGGGTGCAGAGCACCAAGAGCCACTGCTTGCCTGCACTATCCAGGCAGTGGGTACCTAAAGGAGACCTCTGTGGGGACCCCTCTCCTGTGAGCCAAGGGAGGGGCTGAGGGTCCCCAAGGACAGTCAAGGAGGGGCAGTAGCAGTGCAGCCCCCCAGTCCTTTCTACACTTCACCCTGATGAATTATTTGCTGCTGCAGGCAAGAGTGGGACATCATAGGCAGAGAATACACTCATATTTTCCCTTTTTTCTTCCCTTTGGAATAGCCTGAATTAATAACTTTATATCTTTCAAAAGAAAGAGAGGCTTTTCTCACTTGAAAAAAGAGATGTTTTCTAAAAGCTGTATTTTAATTGAGCCAGGCTCAGGAGAGGGGAGGCTGAGAGAAGAATTGCTGTCATGGAATTAACTTTATGAAAGAAAAGCAAATCTCCGCCCTGTTTAAACATGGGGAAAACATCACAGAGGCATCCTGCTGCACCAAATGGTAAACATGTCCATGTATTATATCACTTATGGCTTCCTTAAGAGTTTTATGATGCTGTTCTCAATTACTGTGTTTGCATTTGTAATTAGAGTGCAGAACACATTGTGAAGGCAAATTATAGAGCTAACTTGTCCTTTCAAAATAACCCATTTGCTCAGTGCACTCCCAGAAGCATCTCTCTATTCAAGGGACTCCAGTGAAGGAGTAACCTCCTCTGCTGAGGGTGTTGGAATACACACTTGCTGCAGGGGAGGGAGAGAACAAACACACTTCTGCCCCAGGGTTTTGCTGTGCTTGGGCCTGACCTTCAAACCACTGAAACTCCTGTCAGTTTCTTTAAGCTCAGCCCTCCACAAGTTTGAGTAATTAATGGAACTGAGGGGGTGAGGGAGAAGAATCAGGTTTTCTTGCTCTGCCACTAATTTCCTCTCTGGCCTTGGTTATGCCATTTGAACCCTTTAACTGAGTTACTGGCTAAAACTATCCTATGAAAGTGGCTAAAAATCCCCTGTGGAAGAGCTGGGATGGTACTGTTCAATCACCAAACATCTAAATACAGGTGAATGTGCAGGGCTGCTACTTTGTCCCGCAGTGCTTCACTCCCCCGCAGGAAGGTGATTTTGACAGCAGCTCTTTGGAGCTGATGCTTTGTGTGCATTCAGCCTTTGCCCTGGGCTGCCCTCACACTCTCTGCTCAGGAATAAGGGGGACACCCTGCCCCATGTCAGGGTCCCAAAGTGCTCCAGGGAACGGTGTCTGCTCAGCTCTGCTCAGTGCCCTGGTGTCACAGAGCAGCTCCTGACCAGCCACCCTCGTGTTTTCCTCTGGTACTGAGCATCAGGAGCAGAGATCTGATCTCCCTCTAAGGCAGGTTGGTTGTGTATAGAGCACACTGGAGTCTGGGCCAGCTGTGCACTTTGAATTCAGTAGGGAAAAAAACCTGCATCCAAGTCTGAGCTTGGATAAAATAATGATCTGCTTAAAGTGGAAAGGAAGCAAAGTCCCACAGTTACTACTGTGCTGTGTTTGCAGAGAATCCTTGCATTTATTGTCTATTTGTTAGCTTGTTTTGCAAAGCCTACACTAAGCAGGAGAACTTGACTTTCAATGGATTTATCTGCAAGCAATCTTTTTTCTTCTGTACCTGAGTTGAAAGGGCACAGGAAAGGGTCCTGCAACATGTAGCTGTCCCATCAGTATATCCTCCTCATTCCTGGCCATGAGGAGTTACTCAGCTTCGCCCTCCAGCCAAGGTTTTGGAAAAGTCTAAGCTCAGTCCTTGACCCCAACCTCACACACTGCCCACCAGAGTCCTCTGCTTGTGCACCAAGGCTTCATGAAACCAGGCCAAAATTGCGCTTGGAGTACAAGAAAACCCAAAGAACCTCCAAAATATTGCACTATGAGATAATTACAATCCCCTTTTTCCCTTTCCTTTCCTTCACTTCTCCCATCATGAAGAAATTTGTCCAATATTCACTTCCCCACAGGTAACTCCCCATTTAATTTCCAGCACAGCTGAGTTAGAAGTTCACCACAGCACCAGTTCTGCCCTTACCAATGCTCAGTTATTGATTCAATTCTTGGAATCTCTTGCATGGGTCAGGAACGTTGGTTCCTTGGCTCCAACTTTCTGTCAGGTGCTTGTTCCTTCTGAGCAAAGGTTAGGTCACCTTCCGATGATTCATTGGAAAAACTGGTTTTATTACTTTCCCTGGGCATGGGAGAGTTTCTTCAAAGAAAGAAGCTGCAGCCCATGGGATGACCATCCCAAAAAGAATGACTTCCAAAGGGATTTGGTTAAGGGTTCTGTTTAGTAACTACAGTCAAATTGGTTCTTTAATGTCATTACAATCCAAGAGAGTTCCTAAAGGAAAGAGTTTGAACTTTTCAAATTGTGTGATTATTTGTGAAGTTGTTTAGGAAGGGCATTTTCTGCTGTTGATATGAGAGAAGAAATTCCAGTGTGGTGTTTTGCAGTGCCAGATGCACTCCAGTTTCCATACCCGTGTGTTTAAGACATGGCCCAGGTTCACTGAGCAATGTCAAAGCACGCCTGCAAGGCTGACCAGGGAGGGGGATACAGCTGCAAAGAAAGCTCAATTTTATTGGGGCGACAAAAGAGAGAGGGACATTTTTCAGCCCAATGATCCCATTTGTGAAACACCTACTGTTGTGGGTAGCTGGGATTTAAAATATGTCTGTCATCACCCTGTCTTTGTGGCCAGTAATGCTGTTTGCTTTGCTCCACGGCCAGGGGAGCCCTGGCTGCAGCCCCTGGCTCCCAGGGAACCCTGCAGGCTGCAGCCTCCAAGTGCCACCAAGGGCAAACCCAGAGAGATGGACACCAAAGCATTTCAAGGTGGGAGCTGCAAATTTCAGCTTTCTGCAGTTTTCTTTTTTGATGAAAGCCTGTTTCAGCAGCTGAAGAGGAAAAACACCCTCCATCTAACACATGGAAGACTTTTTTTTAATAAACGCCCTTCAAAACCAGAGAACTTTACCTGCCTTATGAAATTGCATCAATATTTCAAGAAATAGCACAGTGGAAAATTCATATTCATGTTAGATGTCATCATGGGAATTTGCAGCCCCTACAGGGGAGTACCATGTTTTCTGACAGCACTTACACCGAGGGCAGAAGATAAGCATGTAAAAAATAAATTAAAATGTCTTTACTTGGCAAAATCCTTGTAGTTTGTGCTATTTTGAACCTGTCAGCTGCTTAAGTAACAGCTTGTCAGTGCTCTGGCCTGGCCAAACACGAGACCTGGTAGCATGGCTGCAGATTGTCAGGAGCTGAGTGATCTCCCGGGTTGTGATTTATGACTCCACGAACAATGACAAGCAAGGAGAAGAGGCCCTGGCAATTTCAGAAGCAGTTGTGGAAACAATTAGATCACTTTTTTATTAGGTCATTTATACAACTCTTCCTTTTAAAAATTAGATCCTTGATGAGTGCATTTTTCATGCACTCAGGTACTTTGTCCTGTTTTTCAGTTGAGGAAAAATCCTGGGCTTTCCTTTGGAAAGACTCCTGAGCCATGTCTTTAATTCCCAGGGGTGCACAGGACATCCCTGAGCTCACCCACAAGTCCTGGTCCATCTGCAGTCAAAGCCCTCTGTGAATAATAATTCCTGAGGGAATAGCACTGATTTCTGTACCATTCTCTCATTCCTGGTTGCTCACATCCTTCTGCTGACCTGTTCTTTGTCTCCTCTGCAGCTGGTGGGAAGCTTTTGTCAAATCACACTGGAATAGGAAATAATATTGATAAAGAAAACTTGGACCAGAATTTTTGGAAGTGCTGTGGTTCAGGCTTCTTTTACCATTTCTAGGGTTCTTTTACCCTTCTTTCCAACAGCAATTATTTAGTTGTCATTATGTTTCCTCTTCTAATTTCTTTAGCAGTGGTTTGCCCAGGGAGCTGAGCAGTACCAGCTCTCATCTTTCTGCAAGGAGCCAGTGGCATTTATCTAGAATTGCCCAGAGTCTTGCTATCCAACCTCTTGAGCTTGGAACATGAGTTTAGGACTGGGCTCATGAGATAGCATCTCATTAGATAACATATCTGAAAAGATACGTTTCATCAAAGTCTCTCTCACACCTTGTTTGCTCTCTTGGAAGTTGCCAGTGTCTCATTTATGTCTACCATGACAATACAGTCACAGCATCCTCACTTTGGAATTCTCTTACAGACAAAGCAGCTCCAAAAGTGGCCAAAGCCACTCAGCATCCCAGAACTCCCCAGAAGCCAAGGGATCCCAGCACAGATTCAAGTTCCTGGGATGGATTTGAGTTGTTTTGCACCATGGTTAAATCCAATATAATGGGAAGTTCTGCTATGAAAAGTAATGAAATAAGAACCTCGAAAACAAGCTCTTGTTATAGAGTCTCATTTCCTTATTCCCCTTCTTTTAAGCAGGGAGATCTTGGGATTTCTCCAGCACTGTGTATTGACAGATGAGGCAGAGAGTTGTGCTCCACCATATTCTGTATCCCAATGAGCACAGAACTTACTCTCAGCTTTGAGTTTATCACTCCATTTCAAAACCCGCTTCTCTTGTGCTATGCACCAGCAAAAATCCTTTTCATTGCCATTAAAAAGGCAACTGAGGTGCCCATTATTTTATTTTTCTTTTAGTATTTGTACAGAACTCAGCAAATAAAAATGGGTCCCAGATAAAAGGTGTGTCCTTTCTAGTAAAGCACAAAAAAATCTTAATCTTTGGTCCAGAAGCAGTAGATTGCCACAAACAGTCGGCAGCTAAAATCATTAATCTTTGCTGCTTGCCCAACTGGTACTAGTAGTAAAGAAGATAATACACTAGCAGAATCAGTGACCCACTACAAATTGGTCTTGAAAGGTCCACCAGCCTAAATAGACTTTTGCTGATCCAACACTTGTTAGGAATCCCAACAAAGAGACTATTGGCTCATCTGATGAGCCGCTCACTATTGGGCCTTTTGCAATGGCTGGTGATGGATGACCATACCCTCTTTGAGGGGGAAGATGCAGCTCCTGGTATGGGGCCTTTTCTCATCTTAAATTTGTACTCAATAAATCACAGGTGCAGAAGAGACAGCATCAGTTTCATTACACCTACATGCTCCAGTATCAATCATGCCAACACAACGGGCTGCGTGCAGTTCATTTCGGGAGGCTCTTTCTGTTCCAATACCATTTCCATTCCGTTGTGCTTTAACATTCCTAAAGTGTTGAACCTCTGCAGCAAAACACTGGGAGAAGGATGGGATGTGCTGTAATTGCACTCTTTCGACACGAGACAGGGTTTAGCTCACGTAATTCAGTTTATGGTACCCTGCAATTGTCTAAGGTGAAGTGCTAAATAGTTTGGTAAAGATTTGGTGGTTATCACACACCTCTTTAGTTCTTAACCTTGTTTTTTCATTTGCTCTTTAGCACAGACCTTCAGGCAGAGCTGCAGCAGTTGCCCTGGAGTGGTCCCCTTTCTGTGATTATATCATTTTCCTGTCTAGTTTATGATATTCTTTTACAAGATGCTATAATCTCGTACTTACTCTTACCCAAACTTAACTGTTATAAAGAAACTATTTCAACTTCTTCAGTGTTTTCTTATTTAAAAGAGTTTCTGCCATGCCCTCTCTGGCTGGTAAATACCCTGGGACCTTTGGAAAGTATGTCCATTAGGATTCACAATTCATAAATCTATTGCAGATCTCCCACATTGTTATGTTAATTCCAATGTCAGCAGTTAAAATACACTTAAAATGAAGGAGGCTTTAGAGCTCTCAGCCTTGATATTTAATGTACATAATGAAATACTTTCATGGCATGAAATGCATGTCTAACACTCATCATAAAAACTATGAACTATGTTTTTCAAGTATGATAAAAGGTAACAGATTATTCCCCACATGTGTCCAAAATCCATTTTGCCATCTTTATAAAGACAGAGTAATTTCTTAGTGACCAATTACACTCTGATTTGCATAGGAACAACTATGTTTCATGCAATTAAGTTATCACAAAGTCCTGTCATTCTGCAGCACTCTGTTAATCTTTAACTCAAGGAAAAGCCATGTCAGCAGAGCACCAACACAGAAAAGATGGGTGTTCAAAGGAACTGCAATAGGAGCACATTCAGAACTGTCAGACAGAACAAGCTTTTCAAAAGGACACTTCCATTCAGTTTAAACCTACAAGGGTGTTGGGCTGACACCTCCATTTATTTGCTGTAGGGCTATAAGGAGAGAAAAAGAGAGACTTTCAGTCTTATTAAAGCAGTATTTGGAATACAAAAAAAAAAAAAAAAAGGTATTCTTTTCCTCTGCTCCTTTTACTCCATCTCAGCAGCAGATCATAAAGCAGGGGGAGTATTAATGTGAGACAAGAAAATATTGGTTCTAATGTGCATCAAAAAGACTTGATTTCCTATGAACCAGCCACCAAAATCTAGTCCTTTCCTTATTGTTTTACAATTTGTAGGCAGACATAAAAGGCACATATTTTTAAAAGATATTTAGGAAAACAGAAGTTCCAGGAAATCACATCTTTCTGCCACTTCTTTTGTGGCTGTCAGGTCTGAGAGCTAAGGCCACCAATGTGATTTAGAGATTTTTACCTACAGCATGTTCAATTCTACACGATAAAAACAGTGACTGAACTTTGAGAGGACATCTGAGGACACAAAATGATTATGTTGGTAACAGATCCTTTGCTTGTACAAACTGGCACAGGGCCACCAGAACCAGCAGAGAGAGCCCAGCTGCATCTGTAACCCCAGCTACTCTCCAACCCTGGGCACTCAGTGATGTTTGAATATGGGAATATTTGCAGGTAAAAGTTTGCAGTTTGGTTGTTTCTACATAATTCCCAAAACTCCCATAATCACAGTCCAAGCAGGCTCTTCCTGCTAACGTTTCCATTTTCATCATCTTCACTGAAAGCTGGCACTTGTCTACTTGCCTTTCATGTTTTGTCCCAGAGTTCTTTACTTCTCTGAATATATCTATTATCTAATATTAATTTCAGCCCATTCAATTTGCAGAAAATGTTTCTCTTTCAGGGTTGCATCTAAATTTTTTATATTTTTCATTTTTCATCTCAATTAAAAATAAATGATACTGTGATTTCCCTCTTTTGTTCTTTTATCATGCCACCAACACTGTGCATTTTGTCACCTATATACTAATAAAAGGTCTTTTTAATGTATATAAAAACATATATCCCAGTAACTGGCTTTTAGGGCTTCTGTCCAAAGAAATTTTCTTGTCTTTCATTTGCACTGTACTGCAAAACACGGGTTTTACTCCAAAGAAACTGTAAAGAAATCTTTGTCATCTTCATTCTGGCCTTAACCTATAATGAATATTAATAGCACTTGTAAGGTGAGATACAGATTAAAAATATTAAAATATAACTTGGATGTTTTCGAGGGTTGCATGCTGTGTAACATTTCTGGCAGTGCCAAAGGGACAGATTTGTTTGTGCAATTTTAGAAGCAACTTCTACTCTTCATTTTCAAGGTGTCTAAAGCTTTCCAAAAGTACAAATAGGTGTTTCATGTGAGGTTCAAAAGCACCCTCATCATCACCAATGTAAAATAAAATTGAGGTGCTTTTCTTAATCCCATCACAAACTTGTTTGCACTGTTATTCTCTCTATCTCAATAATTCCCAAAAATGAGACTTTGCTGTTTAGATGTCTTTGGGAAGCTTGAGCCAGAGGTAGTGTCCAGGTGATAGACTTTGTATAGAAAAGTAAAATCGCTGTTCAAGTAGAATTGGGAGGAATTGTCACTGGCAGAGTCAGTGACACAACTGCAAGTGATGATCAGTGACACAGGTCCCAGTTTAACTGGGATCCATGGAAAATGGCAGCCCCTGCTCTTGTCCTCGTGGCATTGCACCTGCAGCTGAACAGCAGTGACCTCCCTGCGAGCAGGAACCCTCTCCAGGGACATCAGTGCATGCACATTCCCATCAGGACACCAGCTGCTCGTGCAGGTGAGGGCTTTAGTGCAGTCCCCATCGCTTCAGGTGGAAAGTTCAGTGCCCCAGGGGACACCGTGCACGGCACCAGGCACTCAGTCCTTCCAGAGAGAGCTTTCTTCTGGCCAGGCTGCAGTGGCCCAGCGGTGCCCTCCTGTGTGTGTGTGTGTGTGTGTGTGTGTGTGTGTGTGTGTGCACATGTGGGCACACGTGGGCTCTGGACAGCTCCCAGCACTGGTTTGCCCTCTGTCCATCACCCTGGAGTAACCCCAGAGCTCCTGAGCCCAGCAGTGGGTGATGCAATGCCCGGCCTCTTGCTCCGCTGCCAAAGGAAATGCACTCTGAACTTGTGAGTGTGGCTAGCAGGGAGCGAGGGAGAGGAGGAGGAGGAGGAGGAGGAGGAGGAGGAGGAGGAAGCACTTGTACCTTTGTGTTGTGGATTACACACCTCTTGGATATCAGAGAGGTGGGACTGAACACTGCCTTACAGAACAGGTACAAGAAAGTGATAGCTTGGGGAGGCCAATTTAAAGCAGGTAACCTTGAAATAACACCTCTCTTGCATGTAAGAAAGTTTATCTTGACTTGGAGGGGGTTTATGGAGTGTTTTGCTTCTGTTGGTCAGCAGGAAAAAAGCTGTATCAAAGGGCTGACTGCTGAAATAAAATCTGAGTCCATCCCTCACAGAAACTGATGGGGCCCTGATTGTGCTCTGGGCAGTCAGGAGCCATGAAAATGTTCTGGAAAATGTTCTCATAACCTGATGAAAGAGCTGATTTAATAAAATTATCATATTGTCAGTTTATGATTTTACTTAGAAATCTTTGGCCTAGTTCAATTTAAAAATAGAGTCACCAGCTTTAGTTCTTTTGCAGAAAAAAGATCCCATCATCTATTAGATGAATGAAGATATCAATTTCTGTTTAAACATTAACAGGGTGATGCCAAATATTAGTCAGTTCCTAATAATTTTGAGGGATTAAAAAGATAATAAAAGTAATAGTCCATTACATTACCTACTTCAGCAAGATTGTAATGAATGTAATAAATTCCAGATCAGGGTTATAACAACTTCCATCTATTTAAAATGAATTTGTAGGGTTACTTTCATTAACTATGTATATGGAGAAAATGATCTGACATATTACTTTAAAAGAGCTGTAAAACCGATTAGAAGGAAATATGCTTCCCAGACAGTGATCTAGGCCGCTGGGGAAATTTTATCCCTGGGAAGATGGGGGGGGAAAGGAAGAGAAGAGGAAAGGACCTTAGAAGATGCTATTGCATCATTTTTTTCACATGCCCCAAAGTCACTTTGCTCCTCAGGAGAGATTCAGGCAGTAGCAGCAGGCAGAGACCAGGAAAGGGATGAAAGCCACTTTCTCTCCTGACTTTTCCATTCCCTCCTCTCCCTCCTCAGGAAAGGATGAATCTGTTAATGAATAAAGGGCTCTCTCCCTGGGGATTTGTGCATGGAAATGAAGCCGTGCCCGGCTCTGGTGCAGCCCTTGGGCAGCCCAGGGGAAGGCTCCGGCATTAAAGGGGACGGTGGCCTCATTGCTCGGAGGAGACAAGGGACCTAGCACTTGACTGCACTACAGAAATTACTGCTGCACCTAGAATGCAGCCTTCATTTATCAATTTCATAGCAAGGGGGAAAGGGAAAGGGAGGGGGGAACCCAACATCTGACTGCCTTTTTCAGCTCACGCTCCATCTAGCCACCGAGAGCCCTCCGAACCCAGTCATGTGTGTTATAAAGGGTCCTGGATAAAGTAACTTAATACTAATGATTTATACTTAATTGGACCTCTAAGTGATTAAAGTGGCAGTAATAAATGAGTAACATCCTTCTAATTCCCTTTTTCCATTTGGCTTGGCCTGGAGGCCCTTTCTTTGTGCAGGATTTGACTTGGGGCTAAGCAATGCCAGTGGTTTTTAAGCTTTTAGTAGCAAGTCTGGAATAAGCCACTTGGATCATGTTTACAATAAATGACTCCATAAGTATGCTACCAGAGCACTGGCTTGGTTTTTTTCTTTCTTTCTTTTTCTTTTTTTATTTCATTTATTGAATTAGCCAGTTCTGAGGTTAATGAATATGCATTTGGCAACCCATGTTTGTGAGGCCAAGTCCCAAGTGGGCATCAAAGGGTTTGAAATGTGTGAGTGTAAATATCAGCTTTGTCAAAATATTGATTCACTTGAAGAATAACACAACACACTCCCCTTTGCACTTATCTTCATAAGGATAAACCTGCTTTACATATTTTTTTACTTATTTTATAGGATTTAATATTGACAATGAATTGACAGAATAAACTGAGATTTTATAACTTTGCACTTCACTAATCTCTCCCTGCTTTTTTCAGTCTAAAAGTTATTGTTTCCCTCTTCCTTAGAAAAGAAATCCATTAAAATTGTAGGTGTTAACACTTGAAATATGTAACCTTTTAAACATAAAGAGATCCAGAACCTCATGTTTCACTTTGTGTCAGTAAAGGGAATATTGGGCAGCAAAAAGGGTGCTTTAAGTCAGAGGGAGATGTGTGGAGCTCTTGTCTCACACTGGGGTAGATCCAGCTCAGTCCTGGGAGCTGGGGCAGCCCTGAGATGGGGGAAAAGGGGAGGAGCAAGGAGGTGTTTATAACACTGTGCTGTATTTCCAGAGATTTAAAATCAATTTAGGATGTTTATCCACATGCCCCAGATACACTTTTCACTGGAACATAAGTAGGAGTGTACCCCATATATCTCACAGTAACTGGGGTGATGTTGCTGTGGTGGGGTGGTCACGGCAAAACTTCCATAATGCAATTAAAAAAGCTAATAATAATCATTCAGCTTCTTTTACACCAAAAATTTTATTAATTTAAAAAACCCCTCTAGCTCTCTCTTGCTGTAGGTTTTCTTATATGGCTGTGGGAGGCTTTGAACTACCTGGAGATCATGTATTAAAACAAATCATTTGGGATGTTTCTTTTGTTGGTTTTTGTTTAATCCCCATTTCAGGAATTTTTGGTGGTGGGAAAGCCATATGGAATAGGTTTGATTTAATCAGATATTGTCAGAGATGGGATTATTCAGCAAGCAGAACACTCCCTTACCTGATTCCAAGGGCAGATTTCTGGCTGCCGTCATGGGTAATAAAACTGCACTGCGGGTGTTGATAGAAACTGGCTAATTAATAGACCATTACTGTGCTGTCCTTGACTAACATTAGAACGCTCTGAGACCTGTTACACTGGCAAAAATCTGGAGGAATCCTCAGAGCCTGGTGCAGCTTGGATTTGGACTGAATTTTAGGAGCATATGATTTTTTCAGGTGTTGTCCACACTCATGTTCAAATTGTGTGGATACCCTCTGTGAAATCAATGCCCACATGGGGTTATAAACCTCAGACAAAGGGAAAAATGCCCACAGTGAGTGTGGAGGAACCATTTGACACATTGGGTTTTCTCATTCTTGTGGTTCCAGCCAGGAGTAATCTCAGTTAAACATCTTTTGGGATGGTGCAGCAATGATTCAGGAGAAGCCTGACAAGGACATTAGTAGGGAGCAGCAGGGAAGGGAGAGGTATTATCCAGAGCTACAGAAAATGCCTGGTCAGGAATACAAGAAATGAGAAAAAGAGTAGAGTGGAAGAAATAAGCAAAGAAAGAGAAGTAACAGCAGGATTTAACACAGGGGGAAAGAGTCAAAGTGATTTCTGCAGCAGTGGAAAGGAGAAGGAGCAAAAGCAAGATTTATGGAGCAGCAGCTAATATGAGATTGGAGCCTGTCAAAGGCTGAAGGAAACTAAAAAGAAAAAATACGAATTAAAGGCAGCAAATTGGGTGTTTTGAGTGCTAGAAATTAATTAGCCCTTGCAGCCTCCAGGCTGTCTGTCTCCTCCCAGGGCCTCAGGAAGGATCCCAAAGCTGCATCCAGCTGCAGGAAGCAGCAGAGGAGCACTTGGCGTCCAGCACCAAACTTTACAAACACCAAACTTTACAAACACCAAACTTTACAAACACCAAACTGCCCATGGGCTGCAGAAAAGGTAACCAGACCTCCCTGGCTCTTCCCTGCAGAGTTATCCCTGCTCAGCCCCTTTCCAGGAAGCAGCACCATCTGCAGAGGAGCTGTGAAGCTCAGGGTGTGCTTCTCCTCCAGACCCCCAGAGCGCTTCAAGCCATCTCCACATGGCAGGAACGCTGAGTGCACAGCTCTGCTCCCTGATAATCCTCCCAGATCCTCCTGAACAGCCTCAGCCGTGGCACAGCGTGCTCCCAGGAGGACTCACACTCTTCAAGGACCAGTTGGCTACACAAACACACCATTTGCTTTTGCATCTCTTTGAACTATCCTCGAAACACCGGAGTTATAATTGGATACCCTTACCTCTGCTGGCCTGTGCTGCATGGGTCATATATGTAAACATCAAGCTCAAATAACAACCCCCAAATTTAATTTATTTCTACCTAAACAAGTTCTTTTATCATAAAGCAATAAATTTGTCTTGGTGCTAGCAATTTGTTGCGGGTGACATAACACTGCAAATTGATTAATCGCTACTGTACACGACAAAATGAGAAAAGCAAGGAATTATTATGAATAGCGTCCATCTGATACAGTAGGGATTCATTATTCAAAAGTGTTAGCTAGTGGTTAGCTATCCCCTTGTTGCAGATTACATTCATTTGCAGAATCCTACATCATGCTTACACAAATCAACAAACATGCATTTATTAAGACATGGAATGAAAGCTATTAAAATGTGAAAAATTGTGTTTTTCTTTAAAAAAATTAGTCAAGTTTTGGTGGTAGCGTTCTTTTTTTTTATTATTATTTTTTTACAGGGGGGAGATGTTTTTATGTGGCTGAAGCAAAGAAGTTTACTGCATTATTTCTATGTTTGCATCCAGAGCCAGGCAGATCAAGCTAAGTACACTGGTATTGGTGGTTGGTGTCTTACACTGAGCCCTCATACCACAGACTGGAGGATTTTACTTGAAGTGTTGGGCTGGAATTATAAATATAAAAAATAAGCTGTTTCTGTCCTTCTAAGTGCATTTTAATATTTAGCATTGTATTTGTACAAATAGATTGCAGTGATGTCTGAGGAACTTACTCTGTTTAAGGTGAACTACAAAAGGGTGAACAAAAGAAGAGCTCTCTCCTCTAATAAAGTAGAAAAATGGTATTTAGAGCCAAGGTGCCCCATGTTTCTCAGGCTGAACACTAGACCTTGTGATGAGTATAAAATTACTCTGAATAAATAAATTCCAGATGCAAGGCACAGAGAAAGCATGATAGAGACCCCTGCTCTGCACAGTTGTCCTGGCTCCTGGGGATCATCATTCCCTTCTGAGACTGGCAGCAAACAGTAGTGTGTCCATTTCTATGGCAGTGAGTGAGGTTTCTAAGCCTGCCATCAATGGCAGGCAGTTTGTGCTCTCTGTGGAAGCAGCTCTTGCACAATAACACAGGAAAAAGATGGGTTTAACTTCTGAGGAAGGGTGTGAGGAGAACACAGCCTTTTCTTCCACTCCTGTTTCAGGAGCTGTTGTGCTGCTACTTTGTGATGCTTCTACAGATAACAGGATTAAGGGCAGCAAACAGCAAACTTCCCCTGCCTCCTCCCCTCCCTCTACAACTCCTGCCAGTGCAAAGTGCTCTTCCTTCTCTTTGGAAAGTTGTTTCCACCCTGTATTGCTTGAGGAAAGGACATTAATTGTGGAAGCAGCAGCTCAGCATCAGCTCAGTCTTTGAACTCGAGGCTCCCATCTTTTAGCTCTGCTCTGCAATGCCACATGTTAAATTGTTTTAATGGCTACTTGCAGCAAATCACCATTAAAATATCCCCCAAAAGGGGATTTTTACGTGTTGCTGGAGTTTTAAAGTGAAGTTAATCATTCCACTTGGGTGTTATGTGTAAGAAAATGGATAAAATAGGAGTGTGAGGTCTGTGGTGCATAACATTGGAGCATTCTGGTATTGATTGTTGGGTACACTCTTAGGTCTAGTTTCATTAACATGCTGTGGTTAGATTAGTTGAGATACACAGGAGGTACAACCACGGCTCCTGCACTGAGAAAAACATCCCTAAGCCTCTTACTGGGCTCCTTTGAGAAATCCAGGCCCAGAGACAGCAAAAAAAACTTCTTGCTGTGGGTGCTTTCTCTTTCTTTGTGTCCACTGCAGCCATGCAGATTCAGCAGCCACTTCTTTGCACACCAGAATCTCTGAAGTCAGATCAGTCCTCAGCCAGAGTGGCAGCCAGCACCTGGCTGTGTTTCTAAAGAGGATGCTGCTGGTTCCTCCTGGAGCACTCTCAACAACCAGCCATGTGAGTCCCTCCTTCCCAGGCTGCTTGAAACACTTCCATTTCATGGGTACTGCCTGACTTGTTAAAACAAGAAGGTGATGTGCTCAGTGCTGAGCAGAGCAGGGATGCTCACCAGACCATCCTCTAAAACACAGAGAGGAAAAAACTGCTCTTGAGTGGGGACTTAACACTTGCTCAGGGGTGATGGCCCAGAAGAAGGAATGTGGCAACCTCTTTGGGCTGACCCTGCCTGAACTACCCCATTAAACACACCCAGTGGGGTCAGAAGGGGATGGCAGGGATGTTGTGGGACACAGGGAGATCAAGAGGTTCATGGTGACATGGGAGAGAGCTCCAGCCCCCCAGCAGGGTTTGCTGTCCATCCCTGTGCCCCCAGCAGGATTGGGAGCTGGATTTCTCTCACGGTGAGCACAGGGATGGACACCAAACCCAGCTGTGGACCTGGAGCTAACCAACTGATAGCCTCAAGAACAGTGAAAACCTGTTTGCAGCTGAAATCTGAGGCCCAAGGGAAATTCTGACCTCCTTGATGGTTAAATCATGAGGTTGTGGCTGGCTCTGACACCCAGTTAGGGGGCAAAGAGATTTTGCTTTATCCATTCAGGGGATGCTAGAGTATAAAATCAGTGACATTAAATTCCAGGTCAGTTATGGTTTTAATCTAATTCTGGACTCGAGCTTGATTCAGCAAAGTGGTTTAAACACTTTTAAGGTGCCATCAAACCACTGTTCTGTCTAGAACTGCAACAGAGTTGATTCCTGAAGCAAATTAGCTCCTGGCCATTCATCTCTGGTCTAGGTAAGCCTTTTCCATCAGCCAGCCACAGGTTTTTGTGAGAGGAATGAGGGAGAAAAAGAAAGATTTCTGTCTGGGCAGTCCTTCTTTGCCCTGGGAGTACTGCTGTGCTGCTGTGCAGTGAAAAGTTAATCTTTCTTGACGGGTGATGCATGTGGATAGTACTTCATGCATTTCATACTGAATGCGTGCTATAGCTCAGTGATCCCATATAAACACCACAGAAGCACAGGGGACCCTGGGCAAGGAAAAGATCTGTCTTAAATCCCTGTGTCTGTCACATCACAACATCCTTCTCTAATGACTTGCAAACTTCCAAGTGGCTGCAGCATCTCTGTCTTGTCTGGGAGACATTTGGCTGTTAATGACTAACTTCCCAGTGACAGCAGTTCTTTTTGTAGATTGCTTCCCTTTGGTTGGTTTTTTTTTTTGCAAAAACGTCCACAGAATCAGTAGATAGGCAAAATCAATCCGTCAAGGGCAAGAGGCTTGTGTAGGTGGACAGCAGGAATCTGCACCCTAGCCAATTGGATCAGTCTGGGATTTATTTTAGGATTTTTTGCCCTAAAGTGACAGCACCTTCCTTCTTTCCCTCTTGATCCCCTCATGTGGAGCCAGAAGAGGGCTTTGCAGAGGTGACTTACAGTGTAAAAGACACAAGAGTGACTTTAAATGGGATAAAAATGGGTTTGCAATTCCATCACAAAGCAGTGATGAACCAGAGGGTTTGATATCTGCTCAGAGCATTTGGACAGCCCGGAGCTGAAGAGCTGCAGAGTGTGCTGTGCTCACTGTGCCTGGCACTGGGGGCAGCCCAAGGAGCTGTGCTGGAGTCAGCTGGTGGGTCTGGACTGCAAGATAAATGTTTATAGACAGAGAAACTTCTCCCTGGATAGTGCCACTGCAGGTAAACCAGCTCTTCGAAATCTCTTTATCTCCCAGTTTATCTGTTGTCATGAACAGATCTATAATGGCCTAGGGACCAACTTCTGAACCCACATTCAGGACAAAATCCTCTGAAATTGTTCCCACATTAGAGACAAGAGAGGGCTCTCTTGCAGCTCCTGGATGCAGTCACGCCTCTAATTCTCCCTGGTTCCCTAATTAAAGAGTACCAAAGCCCTAATCTTTCCTAGAAACGCTTTGTCAGTAGGCAGCAGTGATCTGCCTGCAGAGTTAAGTACATCAGAGATTTCAGCTCCTTACAAAAGTTGACCTCCAGCGAGGCATCAGAAGCTGTACTGGCAAAAAAAAAAATTTAAAAAAATCATTTTTCCAGCAGCCTGTCTCTGTCAGCTGAGGAGTTCACCAGGGTCAGTGTGGCATGTCTCAGACTGCTCATGGCCATCACATGGAGTCCCCCGAAATCCAGGCTGGAAGTGTTTGGTTTCAGACAGGCACAAAGTCTGCAGGGCTTTGCTACATCCATCTGCAAATATCATCCTCTAGCTTTGCCTCTGCCTTCAGGCTGCTTTTTAAATCGTGGAAATTCACCATGTAAATTAGCAATTATGCAGTGTGGGAATGGGAGGGGAAACAGGGCATGCAGGTGTTTGTATGGGAATAGGAACAGGATTGGGAATAGGAATAGGAGGAGGAAGAAGGACAGGTACAGGTTTGTTCCAAGGTGATCTGAAGGGCAGCAGCAGGTCAGGGAAAATCCAGTGGTTTCCACATTCTGTGCCTTTCTAAAGCACTGGTGTGAGTGCTGGCAGTGGCCCGTGGCCCAGCTGCCCCTCCCCACACCATTTACCTGCACACCTCTGGACAGGCCGTGTCCTCAGCAGGGAATGAATGGGGCATCCTCACCTTTGGAAGGAAATGAGGGATGAATGGAGGTGAATATGTATCGTGCCCTCTGTCAACGCATCATTTTACTCTCAGCAGAGCAAAAGGGAGCCAGGCTTTTATTTACCTACTGCCTGAGCAAAGGCCAACAATCCTCACTCTGTCAAGTTACTTAAGTCTAGCAAATGCTGCAAGAGCTGAACCAAAAAAGATGTTAAAGCTGGTGAAAGATTGTCATGGGGTAGGTCACGAAGCTTTTATAAAACAATTGCATCAAGCTTGGGAAGGGAAAGAATCTAAGGCCATTAACCCATCCAGGGATGAGGCTGTCAGCGGAGCCAGGGAGCATTAAATGTCCATTTGCAACATATTTTCCATGGGAAGCAATCACCAGCCCTCTTCATACACTTAAAAACCCAGCCTAGCATGGATGGCATGGGCACTGCTTTGTTCTTCCTACATCTGACACAGATGGGTGGGAAATGACAAGGGGAGGTTTCCTAGCAGGAGCAGAACAGGGTGGTGGAGGAGCTGGGGACTCCTCCAGGCTGCCCCTGAGCTGCTGCTTTCACATCCCTTCAGGTCCCTGAGCTGCTAAAGACCTGGCTCCCCACTCCCCAGCCCAGCACTGCAAGGAGAGAGCAAAATGCTTCAAAGCCAGAGTAAAATTCTGTGTTCACAGGTGTATGTGCCTATCTAGTGTGTAAGGTTGTGATGACTCCCCTGGGACATTGCGGCCCTGGGCTGTAAAAGAGTGAATTTCTCATCTCTCTAAGGTGCTGAAAACCCCTCCATAAAGCTGTTGGAAATCATTGGATCAAAACCAGCTGTGGAAGTTCAAAGTGTGCTCATTCATTTTGAAACAAAGACCTCTCCTATGGAAAAAATCAAATAAAGTGTGCAACGGGCAAGTGGGGGGAAAATGTAGAGCTGATAACAATAGCAATAGAAATGGCTTTTGAAAAGCTTTTATACATATATAAAAGCCAGGGAGTAAGGAGAGAGAGTAGAAACAACTTGGATTGGCATCAAAACCCTCTTATCTCCCACATTTACACTCTCCACTGCACAAATTGCTCCAGTTCACCTTTAATTTGCCTTTTGATAGTTGTAGGCTGATACCAAACACTCCTGAAAGCTGACACTTGGCAAATAGCACATTGCACTCCCCTCTCAAGTGCATGACATGAGAGAAGGGTTTGAGGCCATCAGAGCAACAAAAGCTGTTGCTGGTGTGTTCCTAGGACATTTTAACATGTCTTGATTTTGCTATCCCTGTGCAGCCCAAATGTGCATGACAGTGGAACAGCTATTTTAAAAAACACCAAAGCAAAGTGTTGATGAGATAAGCTGGACATCTCTTATCAGAAACATCTCCCTCCACCTTCCTTTCTTTTTTGGCAAACTCTCAATAGCTGAGGTGCTCTCTGTGCCAATTTGGGCATCCCTAAGGGCAGCTGACTCCTCCACCCCTCTCCTCACCCCAGAGGTTTCTCCACAGTCCCCTCTTTGTCACTGACACCTCGGGAGGCCCTGACCTTCACAGCACAGAGAGTGAGTCCCCACGCAGACATGCTCAAGGGTTTAGATATGTGCTGCTGCTGCCTGAGCTGCCAGGAGGACAAACAGCAACAAGATAGCTGCACAGCATCAAATATCTGGGGACTAAGTGGATTACTTAATGGTACAGGAAAATCACCTCGCTGACAGACATCAGCAGAGCAGGAAACAGAACCACATGTACTTTGTGCATGAAGAACCAACAAAGATTTGAACCCATCTGCACTGTATGAAGTACTCAGTTCTTGCTCTTGGGGTTTCATCTAATTCTTGCTTGCTGAATATTAAACCTGCCCCTTTTTGTCCTCCTGACAGCAAACCCAGACATTATTTTCATCCTCCTTCAGAGTGAAGACCATTGCCTTTAACCAAGGTCTGTTTATAAACTGAAAATAGCTGTTGAAATGGATGTTCTTGTGATGCATAAAGTTGTTTATAGATAGGAATTATTTCTGGCAAAAGTTCATATTCGGAGAAACAGCTTTGGAATTCTCTGACCAGAACAAAATGAAACAAAGAAAATTTCCAAGTGATTCCATAAGAATAGAGCAAAGCTACTCTTCCACCTGTAAATTTCATGGGTTTGGATCCACAGAGTTCAGCAATATGAGGCATATGAAGGCATGTGGTTCCCTAACAAGGTGTAAATGCTCTGACTGATGGTGTCCTGATGTCCTCACTGCATCCAACAGAGCAAACAGGAATGATGCAGTCAGTGTTTGCATAAATATCAAACCCACCACAAAGCAGCATCTGGAGTATTGGAAAAGTGATGCTGAAACAGCTTTCTTTTTCTTTCTATTTTAGTTTAATATTTTCCACTCACTGAGAGGGATTGAAGGACAAAACTGATTTGCTCTTGCTTGGCCAGGGTGTTTAAACCTGAACCCTAACCTCATCTGGGCAATAATTTAGAGCGAACACACACTCACATACAAGAAGGGGAAATCGATTTGAGGGCACTGTCTCCAGTCCATGCTGCTGCTCACAGCCACATTTCCCTTCTCTGCTGTCCAGATTTGTTTTCTTTTGTAATTCCAAACAAGCATGTTAGCCAGCATGATCATGCATAATTAAATATCTGTCAAACACGCCATGAAATGAAGAAACAGTGTCCAGTGGAGTGTCCTGTGGAGTGCTGGGGAATGGGTTTGTGTTTGGAGAGCAGGATTCACCCTCTGGACACCAGGGACCTCCACTGGGGACCTCTGTGTCCCTGCAGTGACAGGAGATTCCCTGCTTTGTGGGGGCAGTGCTTTAAGCAAAACAGCAGCAAAAGGAAATGCAATATATTGGGGTTTGTATTGATGTGCCTCGCAGCCATCCCTCCCTCATCCTTTGGCCCTTGGGGTGGGAAAGTGGCCCAAGAGGTCACCTGGCTGCAACCTCCCAAAATAGACAGGACTGAGGTGTAATTGCCTTTCCCTCAGCAGGAGCACTGTGTTTGGTATCTGTCTCCTGCTGAATGAAAAACCAAAATAGGAAAAAATTATGGAAATTGCATTGTCAGACAAGAAAAGCCTCACTTAGAAAAATGGGGTGAAAGTTAGTTTGAAAAAAGCTAATTTTTCATTTTTTTATTGCCTTTCTACCATGTTCCTCTTGCTCAGGGCTCTGGATAAGAGAGCTTTCAGTTTGGTATTCTAACCCTGGGACATGCACTGTCCATAAGAACTGAAGATCATTCCTGTTTACATTCTTGCTGCTGTAGTTCTGCTTTTTCCTTAGCAGTTAGTGACAAAATAATGATAAATACAGAGCCAAACAATATCAATTGTTAGGCCACACTTTACAACCCATAGACCCCAAAGCTTTTTTGAAAGATAAAAACCATTTTGTTCCTTTATGAGATAGATGATCATGGCTCTACAACCTCCCCCTTCATCCATGACCAACCACATCACTGTCTCTCCCTGCCTTTTCCCATTTATCTTTTTTATGCATGGCAAACTCAGCCAGGCAGGGTTTTGCTTGCTCCTCAGAAGGAGAATCCTTTGCCCCCTCTGAAGTCACCCAGAATATTCATTCCCATTTTTCCTTGCCCATCAGGCTGGGACTGCTCCCACTCCCTGCCACATTCTCCCTTCTCTCCCTGACATTGCCATGCACCACATCAAATAATTGTTGTTATAACTCTCCTCCTTCCCCAACTAAAATATACTTGATTGGGAGGGAGAGGGGGAACGGGGAAATAGCTGGGTTTATTTTAATAGTTTCCACTCTCAGTTCAGCTTTATAGTACAGTATATTTAACTTTAACGTATGGACAGCTGGATGCATTTAACAGCACAATGGAAAGAATTTAGCCAGTATACATTTCAGGGCCTGGATTTGGAGCTGATCATTACATATTTCTTTATAATATTTAGATGCGCCTGTTACGGATTGTGTTGGGCTGATCAAAATATGTTTGTGTCAGGTAAGATTTGTCATAGATGAGTCTCTTTATTTCTTTACTTACTGAAACTCTTCCTGCAGGAAGCTGGGTTTAGCTGATATCAGCAAGTTTAGCCCAGTACTTACGATGGGGTTACTTGCCTTGCCTGCAGAAGCCAAAAAAAGCCATAAATACACAGAAACACAGGGACATATTCTAAGAGTGTTGTGGGCACATTACTCCACTTGTGGTGACACCAGCTGGAGAGTAAAGGGTCACCAAAGGATCAGCATCTGTCCCCTCTCCTCCCCCTGCTACACTGCAATGATGGAAAACAGCTACAGCCATGAGACAGAGCAATAAATCCTTCATGTCTTTCCTTGGGACCTGCACCCCTCTCCAAACTGCCTGGTTACCCTCTTGCACCCTCTCTACAGCACTCTGGAGATTTTTTCAGTGACAGCCAGGGAAATGAGGCAGTTGGCTTTTCCTCTCAGCAATAAGAACGAAGGAAATTTTTCAGCACACTTCCACATTCATTTGTCTTTTCTCAAAAAAATTAGAATTCTGTTTATTATTAAAAAATACCCTCCTTCCATATTTTTATGCCCTCATGCAGAAGCCAGGGTGCCTGAATAACATGATTTTATTAAGTTTATCTTGTTGTCTTGGTGTTACTGAGTGTCTCTTGCAGCAGTGCAAACAGAAGGCAGATCAGCCAAGGCACTTGGTTTAGCCAGCTTTGCCTCCAACACTGGAAAATAACAACAGCTTCACCTTCCCACAGGCCTGGGACTTTTCATGTGTGTATTTTAAAAGTGCTGTTTTCCTCCACTGCTGTGGGAACACGTGATTAGCACAGACAAAGTGTAAGGGGTTGTGTTTTAAAGGTATTCTTACCAAAATGCCAAAGAGAAGTCAGAGCCTAAGGAAGAGCGACACTTATGATTTGGAGAACTTCCAGCAAGTAACACAGCTCAGCCCCACGTTCCAAGCTGTGAATGAGCTCCAGCTATTTGGGAAATTGTGATGATTTTAGATGTGTTTGCTCTGTCTCTAAACACTTGGAAAGGAGGAAAGAAGGAGAAAGATGCTCAAGGAGAAAAACCCCTTCGGAGGAAAGACCAAATTGTTGGAAAGCTGCGAAGTGCTCGCATTAATGTCATGTCATTACTCCATATTGCTGCACAGGTTAATATAATTGGGTTACTGTGTGTGAGCAATGATCCATAGCATGTTATGGCACTGAAACAAATGACATTTAACCAAGAGATTTGTAAGGCACCTTGTTATCTGCATGGTGAGCAATTGCGAGGGAAAGTCAGATTGCTAGACGAGCGACTGACAAATTAGTTGTTGGGTTTACTGGACAGCTTGGATTTATAACCTCACAAATCCAACATAATTTATTAGATCCATAAACAGACAGATCCAGTGTTTTTACTTAGATTACGCTCTTATTGCAGTTTCTGATCCTGTTCTGTTTGCAATGCTGTATTATTCGTGCAGCACTCAGTTCTCATGGGTGGGGGCAAGGTGAGCTGAGATCAATAAGAAGTTGCAAGTTTCTAGCAAAAAAAAAAATAAATATTTACAGCCCAGTTAATAAAATAATAATTTGCAGTTGGTGGTCTCACACTCCAAATTTAATCTCTCCAAAGAGGAAAGGATGCAAATAGAAGGGATTGGTAAAAGATTCAAATTCAGCTCAGTAAAACATCTACTGTTTCTTGGTAGAACAGGGGCCAAAGCTCTTGTCTGTATGCTAAAAAAATAAAAACAAACAAGCTGAATGAGATATAGGGGGAGGAAAGGGTTCAGTCCCATCTGGATAGACTTGATGGTCTGTTTCCACCTTGGCCTCTGGGAGGATGAAATATCCCCATTTCCTTCTGCAGTTACATTCTGTATTCTGTAGCAGCAGAAGGTTCAGCATTGCCCTGGCTGCAGGACAAAGCTGTGTCCTTTCTGGAAGGGCTTTCTTTAAAAGCTCATTGAAAAAGAACATACAGCTTCCACAGGCAGAGTATTCCAAACCTTTAACTGGTGTCAATTCCCCAAAATCCACCTGTCATGACTCAGGTCAATGACTTCTCTTTCTTTCCCTAGGGACATAGAAGATAAATAATTATCTCCCTCTTTATTCCCCCCTAACAAGTTAGAGGACACTTTTCAGGGATGCCACCACCCTGTGCACTTCACTGTCCCCTGCAGCCCTCCTTTCCTCTTCCCACCTTGTCCAAACCCAAACTTTGCCCTTTCTTCAGCATCAGTTTTGCAGCCCTGTGAGCATCCCCCTTTGCAGCCACGCCTGTGTCCCATGTCACTGCAGGCACATGGTGCCCAGAGCTGGATCCTGGCCCGCAGGAGGTTGGCTCAAGGCAACTGTGTCCCTCCAGCTTTTTCCATTTGAGGAAATTTTGAAATTTTGCCTCTGTTCAGAGCCTTGGCTCACACCAAAATTTTTATGAGGTGATAAAATGATCACCTTTGGGCTTATGGCTACTGACTTAGGCCAAAACTACACCACCCAAGAGAGTATTCTTTCTCCTAATCCAGCTGGCATTTGGGATCACTTGCTTTCCAGGTTAGAGGACAGTTTGTTTGGGCTAGAAAAACTCCAGAGAGTTTTCCAAGTGTTTTGGATGTTCCTGTACAGAAAATCTGACCTCCATTTCTTCTGGAACCTTTCCTTTCTCTGAGTAAAAATTTAAAACTCCTCTCATAGTTTGGGTTGATCAAAAATAACCGGGGGAGGCTTGTGAAGCTGGCCCTGAGGTTCAGCTGTAATAGTCTGGGTTAAGTAATGAAAATAAGAAAGGAGTCCAAACTGAACCAAAGCTCTGAAAGCCACGGGCTGCTGGGTGAGTTTGGAATCCCAAGCTGAGATGTGGAGCTGCACCAGTACCTGTCTGCACACTTGGGCTGCTGACAGTGAGCAGCCCAGGGCCGAGTTTGTAATTTGTTGGGCTGAACAAAGAAATCAGAAACACTGGCATCAAGTGCCACTGGCACTGGTAAGGTGCTGGAGAGGACGAGGCTGGGATCAGATAGCAGGACATGGCCTGGCTGGCACGGACTGGGCAGTGCCAATGCCTCCCCCAGGAGCACAGCTGAGCCTGGGCTGGGCTCTGAGCCTGGGCTGGGCTCTGAGCCTGGGCTGGGCTCTGAGCCTGGGCTGGGCTCTAAGCCTGGGCTGGGCTCTGCTCTTTGCTTGCTGCACAGCTACAGCCACTCAAAGTCCTGCTGAATGAGTCCCTCAGGGGTTCCCCTGATGTAAAGCTGTTATTGTTAAAATAAACACGCATTTAGCCTCACCATCTAATATTTCACAAGCCTGAGGCTCAGCAGTTGGAACTCATCTCCCCCAGCCTTGAAACAGGAGGCGACACCAATGGAGGACTGGAGCATTTTCAAGGCAAACAGCAGGGGATTTTATTGGTGCAGGTTTGGTGTGGCTGTCACTGCACAGGGCTGTGACAACCCTGTGCCTGGCACAGCACAGTGCAAGGTCCCAGCTACCACTCTTCTAAACACATCCCACAGCTGGAGCAGCTTGGACTGCTTCAGCCAGATGTGCTGGACACTTCAATCCATACCTGAGTCCGTGTTAAACCCTGAATGGACTGAAGAAATAGAGAAACAAACCCTGCCCATCCCTGCCTGATGTCTTCCTGAGCAGATTTTGCTGAGTTGCTTTGTTGGAGTAATTTGATTCATTTTTAATATTTAAAAATATTACAGACCAAGTTCATGCCCGGTTTAACATCAATTAATCTACCAATGGGTAAAGCCAGAGAAAAACTTAGAACTTAAAAAGAGCAATCCAACATTCTTTCTTGTTTTCTTTGAAGCAGGTTCTATACAGAGATGCCATACCAGATTTTATATAAAATGCCTAATTAAAGCAAGCCCCCATCCATGCATTTTCATTTTGTGGAATTCAAGAAAGAAAAAAACCCAGCCCTACTAATAATTACTAAAAAGGAAACTCAGCAGGGTAAGCAGGAGGAAACATGGAAGGCAGTGGAGGAGGAGAAATGCTCAGCATATGGAGGGGTTAACTAAATCTGAGCCTGTGATAATGCTCTCGTGTTTGCCAGGGAGACTGGGGAGAAAATCCTAATGGACCTACTGGAAACTGTTAATGCATTTTGGTTATGTGTACAAAAAGGACACGAAGCCAACACAAGTGGCTAATGAAAAATTATGTGAGCATTCAGCAGCAAACATTATTCAGAGCCCTGATGGTTGTGGAGAGATGTGAATGGTGCTGGTCAGGTGAAGAGCTGGAAAACCTGGTGCAGTATCACCTTTCAGAGTGAGTGCTGCCAGCACACCCAGGGAAGCGTTGAATCATAGCTGGAAGATGAGATATTGCTTTAGGGAGGTGCAGAGAGGCATGTTACTAGCATATACTTCAACCCAGAGAAAACAGTCATTTGTTTCTCAGGTGAATAAATAAGCATTTCCTTGAGCAGACCCAGCCATCCAGCAGCATCCAGTGCTATCCCCAGCAATGCTGCCTCTTCCCACTAAGGGGAAAATTCCATGGCTAGATAGAATTCAAGCCCATTTAGCTCCCAGACACTTGGGCTGTCACAGCTTTGTGCAGGGGTTCTCTTTGTACAGCACCTATTCCAGTGGGAGCTTGCTTTGGGATGGAAACCTCCCTGTGTGGCCACAGAAAAATACACATGTGGTCTTGGATACCCCAGCTGTGGCTTCCTCGTGGACAAAGGGAGATGGGCACACAACAGGAATTTCTACAACACTTGGACAGTGGGAAAAATGGCTTTGAGAAGGTTTTCTTTCTACTTATATTTCCTCTGTATTTTCACTGGAATTTGAGAAAAGAAAAATGCAGCTCTTTTTCCTCATCAACTCAGTGGGATACTGCAAATCTCAAAAATTTCAGTTTTGGGGTGTCTTGCCCTACTGTTAGTTGTCAGCAAGAGGAAGGGCATTGAAAGACCAATTCATGTTCAAGACAAGAAAAGAAAATTCTCCTTTCTGTTGCTGCCATGAGGCTGAGATGCAGAAAATGGGGTGACAGAGGTGTCCAGCTGTGACCTTTTGCTGAGGTGGACTCCTAAATTCATTTGTCTCAGGGCTATGGACCTTCCATGTGTGACCACGAGGAGAGCAAAGAGGGAGCCAGGGGGTGTCCTGCTGTCCTTCTGCTGTGCTGGTGATGCCTTGGACTGTAGAGTGTTACTTTAGGTCTTTGATTTTTTAGGTCTCATTTGAGGAAATCATGAACTCTCTTTCTTGAGAAGGGATGATATTTCCCTTAATTTAAACAGCTTTGAGCAAACAAGCACCAATTTGGATGTACTTTCCCATTTAATATTTACGTGATTTATGCTTCCAAGCAACCCTTCTGCTCTCCTGTTTATATGCCCTCCAAGCTCATTTTTTAACTACAGTTAATCACACTGAAGCAAAACATAACTCACAGGGAGAGGATAATGGCCAACTTTATAACTGGGGCTACTGTATTGAATGTCAGCTCTGCTGCTAAAAATAACTACCCTGGGACAGGTGCCTTCCCTGGACAGCAAAATTTAATGCCACTTTTTAAAATCCTGGCTAGCAGAAGCCTTGGAAGAGAAGAAACCCTTTAGCATTTGGAGGGGGATGGATTGGTATTCCCACTCCAGGAACTGAAAGCTGCTTGTTTGGAGCACTGACAGACAAACTGGCTGGACATGGAGCAAACAGCAGAGGCTCAGAGCACTTTGCCTTCTTACCTTTGTCATAGTTGAGGTTGGGAAATGTCAGGCTGAGTAATTTCTAATCTGTTAATGCTGTTATTTGCTGTAAATAGTAAAAGGAAATCCATCTGTAGCTCCAAAACACAGCTCAGGGATAGGTAGGTGGGACTCAGAATAAAGGAAGAAGTAGGAAAAATGCTTTGTGCTGTGTTTATTTTTCTGCACTGAAAATATTTCAAGCTCCTCCATAGGGAAAACACCTACCCCTACTCAAGTCGTGGTCCCTGATGTTCCCTTAACCAAGTACCAACTCATCAGCTCCAAATTCACCAGGCAAACCCACAGACCAGCAGAGATCTGCACCTTCAGGGAGCAAGGAAGAAAAGAGAAATGTGAGAGGAGGAGTTTGTGAGCAATTCAGGGAATACCTGCAAGTGTTTTTTCTCTCTGAGCTTGGCAGATGGACAGGGCGCTGTGCAATCCACCTGCAGCAGGGATTCACTCAATGTTTTAGCAATAGAGCTGGCAATACATAAAAAATGGTGTTTAACTGCACTGGCAGATCCCAGCACACCAGGGAAGAGGGGAGAGGGGTGCTGGCCATGTCTGCCCAAGGGTTTGTTCCCTGGGGTGTTCACACCTGACAGCTCAGCTGCAGTGGGCAGCAGTGGCCCTGCAGAGCAGAGCTGGCCCTGCAGGATTGCTCTCAGGGTGCAAGTGAGCCGGCAAAACCCACAGCTGCTACAGAGGTGTCAGGGAATTACAGACATGATTTCTCTCTGTCCTCTCTAAATGCAGAGTTCTGCTTAACATCACGCTGGTTTTCTGCAGGGCTGTGTTTTGTTTTTTATTTCCCAGTGGGATGAGAAGCCTCCCCAGGTGGTAGGATATGAGTATCCCAGGATGCTCATCAAGCCCATGAGGGAGTGAACAAGCAGCTTCAGCAAACAGAAATGATCAGGTTTCTCACACCTCCCAGAGACACCCCAGCTATGGGAGGCAGCGCTTCCCTCCACCTGCAGCTCCCAGGAGCCCACATTGCCAGGCTGGGGGAGAAAGCAAAGGAACAAACCCAGCTCCAACCTCATCTCCAATAACCCACCTGCTCCTCATGCTTGACAGAAGTGTCCTTTGCTCCTTTCAGCTGCTAAACCAAATCCAGCTGGATTTGCAGGGTTCAGCCATTCCCAAGACCCTCACCCACTGTTGGTAGTGCAGGGAATGCTGGTTCATGGGTCTGGGAAAGCAAACAGGAATTAGAATATCTTGCATGATTTCCATATGCTTTGTGCCAAATTACTCACACCTTGGTCTTTCTTTTTTCAACACCAGGAAAAAAAATAAATCAGATCAATTAGCTCTAAATCCTCCTTTTCTTCCAGGGCTGGGGAGAAGAGAGAATGCCTCTGCACAACACCTGAGAGGATACAGAGAAGTTTTTCCTGTGGTTGAGTCCTAGGGCCAAACACATCATCTGGAAAGATAAAGTCACTTTTACAGACTGTCATTTTCTAGCAATTATAATTTCACACACATTTACCTAAGGACAATTCTGAAAAATAAGAAAAGTGACAAGTAAACAAATGATATTGCTGCCTTTCCTTGAAAAGTATTGTAGGTTCTTTTCAGATAGCAAATACATGAAAAAGCAGGAAAATAATTTTAAACAAGAATGTATCTCTTCAAAAGGAGACACCATTTCAGATGCTGATGTAAGAGGCAAATTAAGGAATGCCAAGTGCAGGAAAGTCCCCCATTTCTTTGTAGGATGCAATTAATGGAAAAGGCTTACTCAGATTGCCACAAACCAATAGAGAGAGCTCAATATATAGTTGACTATGTCAATATTTCTGTTCAGCATAGGTATTCTATCATTTTTATTCAATACTGAAACTTCCAAACATGAATTCACTTCCACATGTGATTACAAAGCCATCTGGTTTTCCAGTGCCAGCTCTGCACAAAGGACAAGGTTTCAGTTTGAAGCCCCCCTTGCCCAGTCTGTCACTACATGTCCCTGCAAATTGTCCCTCACAAACAGGACATGAGGATCTTTTGAACAGAAAGAGAGAAGATTTGATTGGATATTAGGAAAAATCCTTCCCTGTGAGGGTGTGAGGCCCTGGCACAGGGTGCCCAGAGCAGCTGGGGCTGCCCCTGGATCCCTGGCAGTGTCCAAGGCCAGGCTGGATAGGACTTGGAGCACCTGGGACAGTGGAGATGTCCCTGCCCATGGCAGGGGGTGGGATGAAATCAGCTTTGAGGTCCCTTCCGACTCAAACCATTCCATGACTCTATGATTTATTTTATCCTTGTGACCACTTTGAAACTAACTCCTTAGATAGCAGAGATACTGTTTGAGTCCTGAACAGTTCACCTGGGTTTATGGGCAGTGACAACAACCTCAACAGAAAGTAGAAAATGAAGCCAGAATAATTGACAGCTGTATTTTCATTTCCTTTGCATTATCCAATCAGCACTGATCATTACCTCTTTTAATAAGATATGGTTTTATTGGTATTTTGACCCAGGATCTGGATTTGGTACAAAGTCAAAGTCTTGTGCTGCTCCAAATTAGGTCACCTAAAGGAATCCAGCATCTGTGCAAGAGCCCAGGTCACAGAGCTATTTGTGGAATGGATACTGCAGTTTTTCTGTGTGCATGATATATGAACTGTATGTATTACCTTGATAAATTGTTTTTAAATATTTCCTCCTTTTTATTAATTGAAGAGGAAACTCATGCATCAATGACATTTTTATGCTGGTTTACACATAAATTATTTCCCTGTGATGTTCATTTTTATTATTATTGCCGATATTATAGCAAATGCATTTTTTTTGCCTTGTAAACAAGATTTTGCTTACAGCTAAATGAAAAGAAGAGAAGTTAATCACGTTGAAATAATAGGTTTAAAAAGGTAATTCAGTAATGTTTGGCTGATGTTTAATCTTCCCCAATAGAAGCCATGCTGAGAGAAATGACAGAAATTCTGCTTTTGTAATTAAACTGTATTCATCACTGGCAGGGCAGCTGAAGGAGAGCTGAAATAATGCAGTGCCTGCTGACTCCTGGCAGAGCCTCCAAGCAGGGACTTCAAGGTTTGTTAAGTGACAGTGGTGGCTGCAAATCCTGAAAATGAAGAGTATCATCACAGCTTCCAGTGTAAGAACTTGACACTGTGGGTCTTTTTTGCAGGAGGGTGTGAAGCTTTTTCTGAACCCATCAGAAAAGATGTCTCTGAAAACAGCACCCATCTCTCTGCAGAAGAGTAGAAACAATCACCCAAGATATGTCCAGGGGCCTTTTCCCCACCAGAGCTCAATGTCTTACTCTTACATGTTTTTCTGAATCTGATCCCTAGCCAACCACTCTGTATCCATCTCTAATTCCAGGTCTGAGTGCTCCTCCTTAGCACTTTTGAAAGAAATCCAGCACTGGACAGGACCTGGGAGTCCAAATCCCACAGGAAAGCTCAGAAGTTTTGAAGCTTGGCCACCCTTACCATAAGTCAGCTTCACACTCTCCCCATGCTTGTGTAAGTCAGTAGTTCTCAGCAGCTCAGAAACCCAGCAGATTTCTTGCATTTGTTCCTAGCTTTGCTCTCTGCTCAGCAGCTGAACAGTCAAATGACATTTACTACGTGAGCTCTGAATGAAAGTTACATTTCCCTTTTTTGCCCTCTGTAGTTTGAACCTCCAGCAAACTTCCCCCTGCAGCTCTGGAAAATACAAACTGTCTTTTCTCTGTTAGAAGGCTGACATGACCAAGCTTTAATTTGTGATTTTCTAGGGAAGCACTGTATCATCCCTCAATGAGAAGATCTGTATGTTGGAGTGGCAGAAGCAGGTCAGTCTCAAACAGCATTTAATTAGGCAGATTTCTGTTGTTTAGCCAAGCAGATGTATCCATCACTGAACTTTAGATGCTGCATCATCCACTTATAGCAGCTTCCAGCTCCTTAAGAATGCAGAAATAGGAAACTTCCTTTGCTTCTTGGCTGGTGCTTTGACCCATGCAGCAGCAATGACTTCCAAGGTATCAGTGAGAAAATTAACCAAGTAGCTGGGAATGAGCTCAGTGTTTTCCCACCTTTGGGATCTGTGTTTAAAGCATTTCCTAACAAAATGAAAGCAATAAAAACATTTGATTCTTTCCCCAGGCAGGTTTTCATTCTCTCCCACCTTCTCTAAGGTCAGGTGAAATTTTTCTCAAGGAGTTTAAAAGGTGATCAGGCATAAACTGTATCGGATGGAACAAGGAGTCTCTTCTAACAAAGCTGCTCTGGGGCTCGTGGTTCCCTGCACTCAGTCCTGCTTGGAGAGGCCAACAGGAGTAACCTCAGTACCACAAGGACAGTATTCTGCCTAAAACCACCACACCCAGGCTTTTCCTCAAGCCGTGCTGCAGCCAAACCTCATCGGTGCCCACCTTCACCAAGAAATGGCCAAGTGCAGAAAATCCTGTGTTGCAGCATTCACATCACATCCCTGTCTCAGGATCCCACATCCCACTTTTTCTATCATGTCCCAGTGTCAAGAATAATACTTAGAGCATCCTAGAGAATGATTTTATCCAGCAGGACTGGTGAAGAGGATGTGCTCTTGGTCTGCCCTATCACTCTCATTTTACAGGAAGCTGATTCAGAGAGCATTGGGTGTCTGAACCCTGGGATCCATGCTCACCTGTGCTCACAGGTAACTGAGTCATCTCCATGGTCCCAATGCTAAAAAAATAAGCTTCTGTGTCTGTGTGTTGATGCTCTCAAACATTTTTATGGAGTGGATTCAGCTTCCAAGTCTCATACACCTTCCTGGAGCCTGGGATAGTTTGCAGTCAGAAATCACAACAGATTAAGGATGATCCCTCATGACCTATTATATCCATTATGCATCTGACCAAGGTTTCACACAATGCAACAACTTTGCTAAACACCAAGAGCCCACAGTGTGTCGTGGGAAATGTATTCTGAACAGAGCAGGGGAGCTTAACACACAGAAATTACTGTTTGCCCAATACACAACAACTTCTTTCCAAATAAAATGCTTCTTTTCCAAACCGTTTCTTGTTTTGTTTTGGGTTTTTTTGTGAAAAGTCTGATTTTTCTATTGAAGAATTTTCTGCTTTTCCATTTCTATAAAAATGAAAAACAAAAGTTTATTTTTCCCACTGGTTCAAAGGGACTGTCTGGATTGAGCATCTGCAGTGCATCCTTACCTAAAACTATCAGCATCAATCTCATAACCTGTTTGAGAATCACCTGAATTCAGTGCATAAAGGGATTTTTTTTAACATAGTGCTATGTATTACTAAGTTTTTAGAAAGTTATGAAGATGTTTTTACTGAGGAATATTTGCAAGTTTCAGATGGCTGGCAGATGTGTTAAAGAACATATGATTCAAATAGAAAACCTTTCTTTTTATTGCTGAAACACTAATAAGAGTGCACTTTAATATGCCTTAATGTGTTACTCCTTAATTGACAGCAGATGTTTCCTGAACAGCATTTTTTAAAAGACGTGCCGCACTTCAAAACAAGCAGAAATAAAGCCTTACTGTACATAAAGAGCGTCCAAAAACAACGCCTCCCCTTGCCAATAATTGTTTTTAAAAACAGCATTCTAGATTATTTGAAAATCAATATTAAGTCCCATGGAATATGTCAGAGTAAATCTGATGTTATTTCAACAGGACCTTAACACAGCTTGTGTTCAAGGTCTCCCTTTGCTTTCCCTCCAGTCTCCAAAAATGGGAACCATCACCCAGCCCTCGATGTTGGATCAGAGGAGAACGGAAAAATCCAAGTAGCCAAGTATCCAGCTACTTGTTCTGACAGAGAAAGCTTGCAGCAGAATCAGTGCACCTCACCTGAGGAGCATGACAATTATTTTTATGCTTATGTGTAAAATATTCCAAGATTTGGAACCTCCTTGTACCTGTGTGCTGGAGTGACATCGAGGAGAG
>NC_031788.1:5043991-5138075 GCF_001522545.3 Parus major
AGGAGAGAGGAGAGAGGAGAGAGGAGAGAGGAGAGAGGAGAGAGGAGAGGCTGCTCCTTTAGCCTGGAGATTCCCCGAGGCCAGGCTGCAAATGGCAAGGGATTGTCATGGAGGTGAGCAGGATTGTTAGTACCTCTACCATCACAGGCCAGAAAAGGAGGAGGTTTTCCTTCACTGTCTTGCCAAAGTCTTGCTCTAAATCCAGATCAAAGCAGGTCTCTCAAGGTAACTCAGAGCACACAGAGACCTTCACAGGGATGGAGTTTTCACCATTCTCAGTACGGTCCCAAGTCCTGCAAATTTGGAAATCTATTTATTGCTGAAAATGGGTATGATTAGAAAGGGCATAACTAGAGAGGGCTCAAATTATGTGAGAAAAGAGAAGACAGATTAATAATGCAGCCCCTTCTCCTTCCAAGTCCTCTTGGCAGACTAGACCATGCTTTGGAGTGCAGAACTGGTCTCAGCAATGATGTCCTGCCCAGTGCTGCTGTCACTGGTGTCACTGCAGACCCTTCAGCAGGTCCTGTGTGACCCAGGGCACAATCAATCTGGGCAGAGTTTAACTTCAAATCTTCTCATGCTAAGGGAGGAGTTAATCTGAAGTCAACTTCATTTGTTTCTTCTTCCCCTTCCTTTGAAAGGTTAATAGTGCTTTTATTTCCTCAGCCTTAATTTGGAGAACATTTCCACTGTGTGTTGTTGCAGGACAAGTCTAGTGTTGCAAAGCAAACAGCTCTGTGCCAAATCCCAGAGAGATGAGCCTGGTGCTGGGCAGGGGAGGTGCTGCCTCTGGGACCCACAAGCTCCAGGCAGGTCCTGGTGTTGGAGTGAGAAAAGGACACACATTTGGATCCACTGAACACTTCGTTCAGATCTAATGGCTGCAAAGGCAATAAATAGTAAAAATAATCAGCAGCACAAGGCAAGCAAGAAAAGTAAGAAAAAACATGGAATTTTATTATCTTCATGAAAGGAGATGGGTGAACATAATCAAATTATTGATGGGGAGAGATCAGAGGGCGACCATCCTTTGTGATCACAGCATCAACCTTACCAACCTCAGGAGGCCTGCTGGTGTCCTGGGAAAATAAGATTTGCAGGATTTAGTGCACTTCCCCCCAAACCCACCCAGGAGCAGCCCCCAAAGTCCCCATCCCTCCTGCCCGGTGCTCGGGCCCCGAGCGCGGCTGTTTGATGTGTGTGTGATGCTCCCACGCTGGGCTCCCAAACCCTGCTGGGATCTGTGGCAACAAATGACAGAATCTTTAAATACAGCCAAGCTGTGGTCAGTGTTTATTTATTTTTATTATGTAAACAACCCATCACTTTGGGTTATTACAGTTTAGCTTGAAAGGCATTTGATCATTTAAAATGACTTGCTGTTATAAAATCTTTTTTTTTTGGGGGGGAAAAAAAACTTGTTAAAATACTAAGTAATTGACAGTACTTTTTGTTATCCTGCTTATAAAATACAAATCATAGGGCAATAAATATTATTCATTTAGAGCTGATGCAAACCAAATGTTTTCTTCCTTAAAATACCCATAAAAATGAAGTTTTATCTTCCATCTGGCAATGCCTCTTATGCCAAAATGTTCTGAGTGGAATTGCATTAATAAGAAGACATCAAGAGAAATATGTTACTTGTATCCTTTAATATGCCTTTGTAAACTGAGATACACGTTGGCCTTCTATCAATAAGCATCTCTACCTGTGGGGTTTGAGAAGGATTAATAGAGAAGAACCATTATAGGATGAAAGGACAGAGCATGCTGGGAGAAAAATGAAAATCAAACATCCACCAGTGCATACACTTCCTTCCAGGATAATATTTAGATTTTATTTTCTTTTCTTAATTTAAATATATATATATATATATATATATATATATAAATAAAATGTTTAAGCTGGTTTTAGATAGCACACATCTGTACTGCAATAAGGCCATTTTCAAAAGTACAGCTCTCAGTGGGATATTTATTTAATTCGTATTGGTTTTGGACCTCAGCCTATAATGAGAAAAGATATGGGCACATGCTAGAGACGGTGGCTGCAACTGGGACTTTTTTGAACATTAAAGTAGAAAAAGCCTTTGCATGTAGGAAGGGTTTAGTGAAAATTCAATAACTTTTGCTTCAGACACTGTGCTTCAGAGCACTAACAAAGACAAGAGAGAACTGATGCAGACACTGAATTCATGACCAGGCTGCCTGGAAAATGCCAACTGGATCTGGCAGCATTCCCCAGCCTTTCTCTCTTTGAACACTCTTCACCTTTCTGTTCAAATTTGATTTTGAAACAATTTCCAATCCCCCTGCATTAGTCACATCTGAGCTGTGCAGGGATGGTCTCTCTGTGGGTGTGTCTGATCCACACATCCATTTCCACGTTGTTTGAAGAGGTGTTTAAGGTGTTGCCTTCCCAAACAGAGTTAAAACTCCTGCTACAACCTCTGGTGCTCGTGCCACGCTGCTTTGCAGCCTCCCAAAGTGCACCCACAGCATCACAACTTGCCCACTGCACTGACAAACATTGGTGGTTTTGCACCACATTCAGCAGATCTGAGAGAGTTTTAGCACAGGGGAGAGGGCAGAAGGCTTTCCCCAGGAGGTTGGAGCTTGCCAGGTTCTCTGGGCAATCTGTGGGGCAGCTGAGAGTGGTTCTGTCAGTCCTGCTGCTGCACAAACCACAACTAGACATGAAGCAGGGAAATGTTCCTCATCCAGACACTGTACATCATTTCCTTGCTGCTCTATTCTGAGTCTTACCCATTTTTCTGCACCTTAGGGCCCAATTCAATGACTAAAATTGATTTTTGGTACTTCAGTGGCCATGTGTGGGAACCAGAAGTATTATTTTTTTATTGAATACAACCCTTAGAGCACTGGCTCACAAGCTCTCTTCACTACACTATAATAAAGTAATACCAACATTTCCCAGCTCTCCATAACTTCATTACTCTGCGTCTCCTTGGGACACTTTTGTCTCCTGCCCAGGCTCTTTCATGGATGGTGGGTTTTTCCTTGGAATCTGAGAGTTTCTCCCTTTTCCCTCTGTGTGTGTGAGCTGACACACACGTGTGCACACTCCCTAACACGTGCTCAGCATTATCTGCCAGATTTTGCCAAGAAAACAGCACATCCAATGCACCTCTCAGAAAAATGCACTTGGCTTTCAAGGAATTGTTTTTATTAAAGCAGGATCAGGACCTGCCTGCAGACCCAGAAGTGTGAATGGAAACAATTTCCCCACGCAGGAATCTCAGCTGACGTGCAGCTGCCAAGCTCTGTGTTCCCTTCAGCTGTGTTTTCCCTGAAGCCACAAATAGTCCCTAAAGTCAGTGAAAATCTCCCAAGGAAAAGTGAATCCCACTGAGAGCACCAGCACCTCCTGTGCTCTACCTGTGAGGTGTCCCCTGCATCCCTGGCTGTGCACATCTCCCTCACCTGAGAGGAGGGTGGAGGGTTTCCCTCCTCCATCTGTGCAATCCCAGGCAGGTGCTCGGAGCTGTGGGAGCTCTCCTGCACTCCAGGTGTGCAGTCACAACCAGCAGCAGCCTGTCACTCTTGTGACATCCTGAACTGCACTTCTCTCTCTTTCCTGCTGCATCTTCCAGGACCGCTGGGATGAGCGTCCAGATCGGCTGCTGCAAATTCCTGCCTGAAATGGAAGTGCCGTCAAGTTATAGCTGGAAATTTGTTCCAATTATTTAGGGCTTGATTATCCAGCCTGTCCAGCCCTTTCCTCCCTCCCCAGCACTATTGAAATCAATGGGTATTTTCTGAAAATCAAATCTGGGTTAATGACGAAGGGTTTTTAAGGATGGAGCAGGGGAAGCAGTGGTTACTGGGGCAAGAGGAAATCTCCTGCAGGTATTAGTCTTACAGGACTGCGTGCCAAAGGTTACTGTGGCGCCCGTGATGTGGAACAATGATGAAATACCATGGGAAAAGCAAGTCCCCCAGCCACAATGTGTGCATTTGGTGGTCATGGCTATGCACCACTTGTGATCAATGGCTGTAAAGTCAGGGTCAGGGCTGCAGCAGCCGGAGATGCTGGTGCTGTGCAATCTAGCCAGGCCCCAACCAAGGGGCTGAGTTTCCACAATTCATTTATCATAAACCAGCAATTTGCAAATGTTAGCACTTTTCCCACACATCATGAGCCCTGATGGACTTTAATAAAGAGGAGAGCTAGAGAGAGAGAGAGAAGAAGAGGGAGGGGGAAGAGAGAGCGAAGAAAACCTACATAATTAACTAAAGTTCTTAGAATGGCTTTAATTGTGCAATGTTACCTTTTTAGAAGTAATTGCTGTACAGATTTTCATTTGTTGTCTAGTTCTGGTTTTTTACACTGGTTTCACTTCAGTTAATTAGCCACTTGTCTCTGTTGGTGGGGTTTTGCACCTCTCTCTTTTACCCTTCTGGCTGTACAGGAAAGGTTTTCCAGTTTGTTTGACGCAGGCAATCATTAAAATTTGACTACCTGCATTAATTTGGTTCCTGCACTGCTTTTAAGTGAAAGGTCTCTAAAGATGAGGGATAACAAAGAAGAACAAATTGTAAACAAAGCTTGAAAATATCTGAGAGTGAGAATGTGCAAAGCTGTGCAGATTCTGAGAGAGATGCTCATCAGAGTCACTGCCAGGTATCACCAGCCAGGTCCAACACTGCTGAGCTCTGAGGAAGTCCTGCTCTGGGTCTGGCCTGTCTCCAGTCCATAAATGAGTAATGTGGCTGAAAGAATGATATCTGTAGACAGAAGAAGGAACAAGAGTTGACACTTTTCACTAATATCAATGATAACATCACTTTAACATGATTTTCCAGGCATCTTTTTTATCCCAGGCTCGTATTCTTCTTCCCAGAGTGAACAATAACAGAGATTTCGATGACAGGGATAAAACATTCAGAGCAGTGATTATCAGTTTTACTCCTACTGTGTTGGGAAGGAGCTGTTCCTCTCACTGAGGGAAGGAATCACAGCTCTGGCTGTAGATTAAGTAATAGAGCAGAATTAGAGGGTGCATGTTTACTTGAATGTTCTAGGTAGAGATGATCCTGCTTTGAAGCAGAAGCATCAGCTGGCTACTCATCCTCTCTGTTCTTTTGCTGATCAAATCTGCTGATGTCTGCTTTGAGACACCTCTGGAAGGGCTCTGAAGAGTAGGTGGTGGCACTCAGGGGGCATTGATGGCTGGGTTAGTCCAGCAGCCCCATGAAATGGCACTGCCTTGCTGCAGCCATCAGCATGAGGTGAAGAAAGGGACTGCTCTTGTTGGCCTTGGGCTCTTTGGCAGCCTGGACGAGCAGAAGTGGGGAACTGTGGGCTTGCACACCTCACAGTCCCCAGCAAAAAGGGATTTGTGGTGAAACCTGACCAGTTTGTCGCCTTTTTCACATGCAATTCAATCTTAGTATCATAAATTTCAGAAAATGTCTCATCAGAGTCCTTCTGTAGTGTGCTTAAACATTCTTCCCAGAAAAGTACAGTTGTAGGGTTATTTTATCCCCTCATTTCCAAGCCTGAAACACACTTTATCCCAGCCAGGCTCTGCAGCACGAGGGGCTCAGAGCAAACCCACCTTAAAAAAACACAATCCTTTTGGTGTCACTCATTTCCAAGCACCACCCTCAGAAAACACCCCAAACCAGAGACAGCAGATGAAACATCAGAGAAGTGGCAAGACTGATGCATCCTTGGAAATCCTTGAGCTGCAAGTTTCTCCCAGCCAAACCCAAAGCCAGAAGCCAGACCTGTTCCTGGTTAGTGCCCGTGCTCTCTTGGTGCTCCTCACGTGGTGCCATCAGCACTGAAGCATCTTCCCCATCTCACTCCAGCCCAGGCACAGCCCCAGGAGCTGCTGGGTGTGCAGTGAACCCCTGGCACAGAGCAGCTGAGCACTGCTTATCTCTCAGTGCATCTTCCCTTTAACACATCTCGGTTTTTCCCTTCCTTTTCATGACCTGCTGCCAAAATCTCTCTGCTAATGTTTCTGCCACCATCGATGCCATGCAAGAAAAGTGTCTTTGTTAACACATTTAGGGCCTGCTTTTAATTTCTACAGTATTCCCTTTAATAACAATGTCTAATTAAAACATCTGTTAAAAAGTCTGTAACATTAACTTTACAGGGAGAATTTAATAGAATTATATTTGAATTGCAGCCATTTAACGGGTTTCCTAATTAGGCTGTAGAGTTTTTATTTTTTTTAACAAAAACATTACACAAATTAAAATCAGGCCCAGTTTTTTTATTATTATTATTGCAACACAGAGTGTGGTCAAAGAAAGGCAGGCAGTATGTGATGGTGTGTGAAGGGTAAAAAAACTCAGTGCAGCAGCTGAGGACTGAAACACTAAAATGCATAAAATGAAACAAATAAGAGACAATGTTTGAAAGGGGGAGGGGACCAAGAGACAAGCAGGGAAAAAGTCTCTGGCCTTTTATTTGCACAGTTTATTCTCAAACTGATCCCTGTAAGTATCATTTATCTGCCCCCATTCCCTTTCTGTTTTTCCCAGATTTCACTCGTTTGGATCTTGTCTCTATCTGGGGAGAAAGAGGGAAAAAGTCTTGAAAAAAAATTTATTTATGTCATGTTTGTGTTTGCTTGCATTTCAGAAGCTTGGATAGGTTTCTTACTAGGCAGAGATTTTCTGCAGTTCATTTAGTAAAGCTGAGCTTTTTCTGTAGAACTTTGCACCCATTGACTGATTGACTGGCACCACTTACAGAAATGTGGAACCTCCAGCTCCTTCAGGAGATGTGTTCCAGGCTTTTAAAGGCAGGATTTGACAAATAGTTTTTAAATATAAGTAACCATGGATGAAAATTTTAGCTGGGGAGAAAACAGATCTTCCCATTCACATGAAAACTTCTACTGTTCATTATTAACCTGTTCTAAACCAAAATGAAAACTAACAGAAAAAAATCTGATCTACTGCATGAAGAAATCTAGTGACTGCTTTTAAATCACTCACTGCTACCCTCAATTTGAGCACACCAGGACAAGGTTTCTCACAACAGAAATGCTATGATTTTCCTAAGAGTGGTGATTTTCCAGTGAAACAGGGTAATTTTTGTGTTCAGAATGGGATGCAAGAAAACAATACAGTTTCACTCTTCAACATAAATATTTCATGTGGATCTCAACAAGATGCTAAAGTTAGTGCCTGTACAAACATCTTGGGTGAAATCCTGGCCCCTGAGTCATCAGTGATGAAACTCTTACTGACTGCAGAAAGGCCAAAACTTCATCTTTTGTCTTTAAATTGAACTTACAGTTGTAGTGAGCACTGGCAAGGGAAAACCCACTTCAAAGGAAGGCTCTGACAGTTGGACACTTATCTCCCACTGATCTAAACTATCGCAATCTCTTTTTGTTTCCCAAGCGAGCCTGGAAATCCCATTGAGAGCAAGTTCATCAAAATAGTTCTTTTGTTCTTCTAATTTACAGCAAATCCAACGAAGAACAAAACTTCCCTCAAGGAATTTTCAGTACTGCACAGGCCAAAGTCAGACAGAAGGGGCAGGTTTAGTAGGAAAAAAATAACAACAAAATGTTCAAAACAAAGAATAAGAAATGTATTAGCATTCTTCTGAGACCCGGGACACTGGTGAGGCCTTTGATCTCCTCTGCTCTGCCATAATGCATTGCTTTTGTGGCTTTTGGACTTGTAACAGAAGTCAAAGTCTGTTTGGGTCTTGTGGAAACCACCTGGACTCTTCTAGCCCAAATATCTATTCTTTAGTGGCTGTGAGGGGCCTCTCCTCATAACCAAATTATCTGTTTCAGGCCTGTATTTCTTCAGCCCACCGTTCTGTGCATTCTTTTTTTCCAGGGAAGAAGCTGAACCCAACTCAAATGTAAATACCAGAGCCAGTGTCCAGGGCATGGATCCCATTCCCTACACTCACACAAAGGAACCACCCAGCTCTTACAGCATCCCACAAAACTCCTCAGAGCACATCCTCCAAAAACACCTTTCTTCACAACGAGGGGTCGCAATCACTTTGCACAATGATTTGTAGGGTGCTTCCCACAAACATTTATGGTCACCAGCACTCTGCAAATGCCTGTCCAGGAATGAGCCCCAGGGAAATATGCAGGACAAAGTTGCACACAGGAATTATCACAGGACCGTGGTCAGTGTGTTTCCTGTGTATTTGGAGCCTCAGGGAATAAAGTTGTTCTGGAAAAAATCCTCAAATCTGCTTGGGTGTTGGTGGGGAGAGGACATTTTGGTAGTTTCGAATGGCATTACACATTTGTGGAGTGGAAATTACAGTTCAGTGTGTGGGCATACTTGATTGGACAATCTTTCAGTTGATGGGTTCTTCTGTTCAATTACTATTAAAATTCATCAAATGGAACAGAGTGGTTTTAATGCCCGTAATTGTTGTACAAAATGCTCTGTAATTGGTCTTACAAATGAAGCTGAAGAGCAAGATCAAACTCCATTGAAAATGAATCTGTCTTTCCACTGAAGAGTTCAAGAGTCACTTCGAAAATCCATTTCACGGGGAAGTGTTTAGCCAATTCCAATTCTGGTTCGTTTTGTGTGGCAGTTTTTATTTGCTTATTTTGGCCTCTCATATGCAAATGAATCTGCCAACTCTTGAACTTGGTTCCACGTGCTCCCCTCACTTGTTAATCCTGTGCTGCAGTCAGGCAGCAGCAGGCAAACTTCAAACCCTTTCAGGTGCATTTTTGGGTGAAATGGGAGTTCTGGCACTTGGGCAATGTGAGGTGAGGAGCTGGCAGGTCTGAGCTGCCTCTGGTAGAGGAGCCAGTTTCAGCAAGCCCTGCCAAGCTGTGCCTGGTGGCTTTTTGTGGACGGCAGGGAGTGGTTTTACCTGACAGATGAAAGGAGAGGCAATCTGAGAAGTGGGAATAAACAGAAAATCAGGATTTCTTACACCACTTTTGCCACCAAAAGCAGCATAACCTGGAGCTACACTGTGGGAGAGCAAGCAGGACATTCAGGGCATTAGTTTTATTTGGTGCTCCATAAAGAATTCATAGAGATGATCCCAGATTCTCACCTGGAAGCCTCCCTCAAAGTGATTTTCCCAAAGGTGGGAAACATAGTACAGGTGTGATGAGATGGAGCAGCTAAAGCACCTGGACACTCACTGGGGCCCTTCCTGACCTGCCCATCCTGGTGACCAGCACTGGTGGTGGTCCATCACGGTGTGAGGCCCTGGCACAGGTTGCCAAGAGAAGCTGTGGTTTCCCATCCCTGGAAGCATCCAAAGCCAAGCTGGACAGGGCTTGGATCAAACAGATTTAGTGGAAGGTGTCTCTACCCATGTGGAAAGGACTGGAACAAGATGACCTTTGGGCCTCCCAGCCCAAACCAAACCATCCATGATTCCATGGTGGATCACGATGGATTTAACCATGGATCCAGCATGTCACAAGCCAATATTTAATTGTCTCCCACATCCTAAAGACTCCAGACAAAATCTTCTCTCTGGCCCCTCTTCAAAGCCACCTTCTTCTTCTTCTTCTACCCCTTGCCTCAGCCAAAAATTTCCTGGTTTTCACTATCAATTCTGGAAAACACAGCTGATTGTTCATGCTGCTTCTGTCAGTTCTTTTCTGCTTTGTCTACTCTCAAAGAATTAAAAAGAGGGCTCAGAGGGGATCACTCCTCTTTGTACAGTGAGTAGAGAGCATTCTGTGGCACCTCTCCATGAAATGAAGTGATGGCCGTGGAAGAAGAGCAAATCAGAACTGAAACTGGGAGGGAAAAAAAAGAGAGAGAGAGAGAAAACTACATGCTGCTGTCCCAAATCCATTTAAAAAGACACAAATCCCTCTCTGTGCTCCTGACTCGTTACCAGGGCATGTTATTCACACTCACTCACACTGACTCTGTCATTATTAATCTGCTGAGGGCGTGTGTGACAGGAGTTGAGGCCAGCAGCTCCTGGGGATAACAGAGGAGCTGTGCAGGAGCACCGTGAGTGTGTGAGCTCCCCTGTGTGCCTGTGAGCAGGTAGCTGGGGTAAAACAACCAGCCCTAATTAAACTGCAAGTGTAAATAAATAGAGCAGAATTTCAGATTGCATCCAACAAAATTAAGAAAAGGTCATGGACAAGGCTTTATTTTTTAAAACCTACCAGCTCTGTTTATTAAATGTGATTGCTTCGTACACACTCAGCACTAATTGGATTGCAAGTTATTTTGTATTTAAGTGGGGGTGGGTGAGAGAATAGAATAGTGAAACACACTTCTAATGGTATCAGTTATGTCCTAAAATAGTTTGTTAGTCAGCATCCTGACCTTTTCTTTTCCCAGCCCAAGCCCTGAACAAAACACCTTGATTTTTTTTGTCTGGATTTTTGTTGCTGATAAGCAATTCCACTGCAACTCCACCTCTGGAGCCGTTTCTGGGATGTGTTTGTGTGTGTGTATGTACATGTACAGCCAGGAAAGGTCTGTGAAGCTGCAGGAAAGGCCCTAATTGCAATTAAATCTGGGTGCCTCACCTTCCTCCACATGTATCCTTGCCTGTGTAGGATGAGGTGTTCGGGTGTGTGTTTTAAGTCATCAGGGGAAACCAGGGTGAAACAAAGAAAATGCACTGTGAAGAACAAGCAATTAAAACATTTCCCGATTATAGAAAAGGCACAGCAGAGCTTTTTCTTTGGAGGGCACTCTGGGGAGGCTGGAAAGGTTTGGGTGCAGGAGCCAGGTGGTGCCTGAGACCCTTCCTCACCTACAGAAGGAGAAAATAGGAGCAGAACGCTAAGAAGCTGTGGGGGAGCTATCCCTGACTGCCTCTCACCTGCCCTTCACTCACCCAACAGGGCACAGGGCAGAAAGCAGAGCCCTGAGGGCCATGGATGCTTTTATCCCCACCGACCCTCGGGTATTTTGTGCAGTTCAGCACTGGCTTTGATGAGACACCCACACACCCCCATTGTCAAACAACAGCATCCTTTCACCTCCCTGCCCAGGATGGACATCCCTGGGGGGGACACTTTGTCTTTTAGAGGGTTTCCTTGTCCCCCCTTTCTCTCCTTTAGCTTCCCCAAACTGGAAAAAAATAAAAACTAACCCCAAAGCCTTGAAGCTGAGGGTGGGTGTAGGACAGGGCTGGCAGGAAAAATCAGAGTTGATCATTCATGGGGTTGCCAATGCTTGGAATGTGATGTCCCCCAGCTCTGGCTGGTTGGGTGACACCAAAATTTCCTCTCATGAGCACAACCCTGCATGGTGAGCTGGGCTGGTGCTCCAGGGATCTGCTGGAGAAGCTGGGATGGAGGGAGGCCCATGGAGACACCTGTGGGTACAGGATCCTGCCCTGCTGCCATGGGGTGGGGGCTCCTCATCCCCTCCGTGTAAAACACTGCAGAGCTCTCACAGATCCCAGGCTCATTCCAGAGAGGATTTTATTTAAACTGCACAACGGAATGATAAGTGAACAGACATCCAGAATTGGGAACTGGGACTTACAAAAAGTCCTGGAAAACATTGAGTTTTCAACTTAACATACTGAAAGTATTTTCTCCTGAAAGCCAAAATATTTCATTTTGTTTCAGCTGGAAGCATTGCATATTTTGGTGAGGAAAACCATGCATGTGTGGCAAGGGAGCTTTGTCATGAAAGGCATAACCTAAATAAATTCCAATTTTCTGCTGAAACAACCATTTTGATTGCAATTGTTAGGTTATATTAGCCATTTCTCCTTGTTCACTGAATCATGTGTCACTTTGTAGCCACAAACAGTTCAAAATCATATTTATACATGAATTAAAATTATTCCCGCTTTTCTTCAGCAATTGTTTGTTGCTAAGAAGAATCAGAATATTTCTAGTCATGTCTTGAATCAGCACTCAGAGAGCTGTTTTGGTCAGGCAGCATCACTTATTTTCTGCTTCTTGTGTAACTAAACAGCAAGCTGAGAATTGCTTTAGCTGGCACCCAAAAGGATATTGCAGTTTACTGGATGCAGACTCATAAGTGAATTGCTGGTAACACAAATGAGGATATGAACTCAGTTTTCCTTAGATCAAAATGCTCCTTCAAGTAAAAACAAAAACTGTGGACTGATTTGGGGCTATTTTAATGGCAATAACAACAAAAGGATGGAGATGAAGGTCTTTAGCAGGGAGTTTGGGGGAAAACTGAGATTGCTAGAAATAGTTTCTAAGATCGATTGACTTGAATAATACTCTGGGACACAGAGAAGAGAGAGAGGCAATGCCTGAAGAGAATAAATCAAATATCTTACGGCATTTTAGGCATTCTTTCCTTTCCTAGACACTGCTTTTAGCTTCCAGAAATATGAACAATTCCAGGCAAGCAGAGAATAGCCTGTTCATTTCCCCCCATGATGAATAGTTGCACGTTAGCCTGCTCATTTAATGACAGCTATATATAGTGTGTATAATAAATCAGACCCCAGCACACAAATGCTTTCTGTTTACCTTTGAAATACTACTTTATTTTTTTTTTCCCCCTGAGAATTGTGATTGTTACAGGAATCAGATGAATCCACCTACATGTGCAGGGATCTGAACAACAAATTACCAGAAACTTTTGGTTCAGTGAAATCCCCCATCCTCCCAGGACTGCCTGGCGTCCCAAGACCCCAGGGCCTCACAGGACCAAAGTCTGCACAGGCTCTGGAAAATTAACTCAGCTCAGAGGGAATCTCAGTCTCAGCTTTGCATGAAAAGTCTCATTTTAATCAGGGATCTCAGCCAATTAGTCTGATTATTGCATTATAAACACTTGTCAACTTTTATAATATGTGCTTTTGAAATACGATGCCTGAACTCATCAGCCCCAAAATAGAGCATTTTCAACCTGAAGTACACTAAGATTTCCTCTACAGTAATTTACCAGTTACAGTTTACATATACATGTATTGTCATAGATATGTGGGTGTGTGTTTGTGTGTGTGTGTGTGTGCTACTATTTGTTGGATGAAAATATCTGATGTTTAGAAAGTATCTGAGATATCTCACTTCTAGGAAAAAACAGATTCCTTTCCCATATAAGTATTACCAATTTTATCTGGGCTAGAAGATGCACATTTCAAGTCATTCTCTCCTATCCTGAGCCACTTCCCAGGGAGCTGGCACAGCACTAATAAAATGAGATGATATTCCCACTTCCAAAATGAGAAATTCACAGATTGGATTCCCACTCTGGTTCCACCCCAAAGTATTGTTCTCCAGGGGAAGAGAAGGAGCAATCTCTATTTTTTCCTTTATTTTGGGAAAACTTTTCATGCAAAGAAATGTAGTAAAAAGTATTGAGAATTGCTGAAAGACATACAGATTATGTATGTTTTTATAGCCGTGAAGTCACCCAAATGGCTTTGTCTCCATTTCCCTGTTTGGCATAGATCACTTATTGTGCATATGTTTTCAGATGGAAATGCTGAATTAGACTATGGTGAAATGGATAATGCAGCCCTAATGCTGGCATGAGCTAATAAGAAAACAGCAATGAATCCACTGCTGCAGATTGAAGTACATGCATTTCATATTATTACTCAAGGCTTGTCTCTCCGATTAGATGATTGCATAACCTTAATATTATAAATCTTGCATGATGTGAATTGTTCAGCTGTAACCATAATCAGTTTTTACTAAGGTGGCATTTCTGTCATCTTGTTAAACACAAACATTATATATGCTCTAGTCATAATTTTATAAGAGTTGCTTTTAGCGGGTGACGGCTTTGTCAGTCAGGCGATGCTGTTCAGCTCAGATATGCAGTGCAAGTGCTTAAGATACTCATAATGGCAGTATTTGCTTCAGAAAACATCTCTTTGTAGATCCTTTAATTTTCTGAGGGTAAATTTCTCTTCAGAAGAAATGTAAAAACTTGCAGGCTCTTAGACAGAAACCTCTAAGGGCGGCTTTTCAGATCTTCCAAGAACCGAGTTTATTTAATCAAGTGAAAATGGCTGTACACTCCACAGAAATCATGGCGTGCTGCTGGTCTTCAAGTTCCCCTGCTCAGCTCTGAGATCCCACTTGCTTCAGTCCAATTTTCCACATCTCCCAGCTCCACATGGGTAAATAAATTCCCCCTGGCCCAGCTTTATGGGGAGCTCACTGCTGCCAGCGTTTAAGGGTTTAAGGCCCATCATATAAACCTCAGCCAGGTTCCTCTCTCCCATCAATTCACTGGGGATTTACACAAAAAGCTCACAGCTGGGTGATAAATTTCAAGGCATATTGTGGGAACAAGGGGACATGGTGAGTGTGGTTGTGCTGCTACACCATCCTTCATGCAGAACCTGGGGATTTACCTCCTCAACAAATTTATTGGCTTAGTCAGATGCTCTGTAGAAAAAAAAAGAAAAAAAAATTAAAGCCAAGTCCCTGCCTTCTTCAGGTAATGGACACTTTCCTATTTTTCCACTGTAGATCTTGTGTTGAGATAGTTCTTTACAGGGAGGAACATGTTGAAGAGATAAGGGCAACACGAGCATTTCCACATTTCTTCAGGGTTAGGAAACGCAGAGACTGCATAATCAGGGAATCAGGAGCATAAAACAGGAACTATCCCACCTCTCCAGCTCTGCAATAAGTCTAATCATCCTTATTGGCTTTAACAGCAACAGAATTGGCCCTATACTCCATAATTTTATACTCAAAATTACTCCTTAACTTTTATGCAAAAACTAGGTTCAAATAGCTTTTATCAGGCAGCCTGTGGATGTGATTTTCTGGTAGAATATATGAAACAATCAATTGCAGTGATCTGTTCTTTGGAGAATAAGAGTCTTTTCTGTTTTCTAGTATGTTAAGCATCCCTGCAACAGAACCTGGCACATTTGTTTACTGTGGAAAGCACAAGGGACAAAGAGAGTAGATTTAGATTAGATATAAAGGATAAATTCTTCCCTGTGAGGGTGGTGAGGACCTGGTTCAGGCTTCCCAGGGAAGCTGTGGCTGCCCCAATCCTGGAATGTTCAAGGCCAGGCTGGACAGGCCTTGGAGCACCCTGGTCTGGTGGAAGGTGTCCCTGCACATGGCAGGGGTGGAACTGGATGAGCTTCAAGGTCCCTTCCAACCCAAACCATCCTGTGATTCCACCTGCAGGACTCTGTCCTCTGCCTGTTCTCTGCCTGTTCCTTGTGCTGTGGGAGGACTTGCAGAGCCTTGTGGGAGAGTTCTTAGGAATGGGTTTATTTTATGGTCCAGAAAGGGACCTGCAAAAGCCTTGTGTTCCTAAACTCCCTGAAGCACAGGGCTAGCCCAGCCCCAGAGCTCAAGGTCCACATCCAGCTGTTCATGGGCATCTGGAAATCTTCCTGTATGTGACTCTATGAAGGCAAGAGGGAGATGGTTTGTGTGGCAACTCATCCTGCAGGAAACCCCATCCAGTGATTATCCTCAGTGCTCTGCCAGCTGCTTTACTATGCTGAAACTCTGACACCAGAGAGGCTTTCTCTTGTGGTTGGGAGGGAAAAATAGTTTTTAATATCAGATTTTTAAAAAAAGAATGTATGGCCCCTATACACTGTTAAACTTCACTTTATTGATCATAAATCTGTGTTTTGCTCAATGCAAAAGTTTTTCATCTTGCACAGAAAAATGCTGAAACAGCTACAAATGTCAAAAACACAAAGTTTTCTCTCCTGGACAATTTATATGGAAGTTATTGGATTTTTTTTTGTTGAAAAGCACTCTTACCACACTGCACTCACCCACTGGGTTAGGAGAAATTGCCTTTCATTGCCAAGCTTTGTTCCTGCCCTTCACTAAAAGGAAGAGACCTGAAAAATAAAGCAAGGGTGTTAACCTCTTCTACATGCCACTAGGGATAGAAGGGCTGAATTGGATAAGAAATCCAACAATGGGAATAAGACCTCAATAACAGCAGAGAAGGAGATATTCCTTGGCAGAGCCATTGCCTAAAGTAGGACACAGGCAAAAGTGTAAAGTGAAAGTGCTGGGGCTCAGAGCAGAGACACCTCACACTGAGATTTATCCCAAGCTCCACACCCCAAAACAACAGCTTTAGGAGCAGGGTGGCCAGGGCAGGCCCCAGGGTGACGTTTCTGGAATTAATGTGGCCCTGGGGTGCATCCCCCTGCCCTGTGACCAAGGGCTTGGTCCCACCAGTGTCCCAGCCTCTGTCTCTGCAAGTGGGTCAATGCACCTTGGGACCAAGAGATTAACAGCCCTGTCTTGGTATTAATGACCTGCAAAAGCTGTGAAGGTGCAGAGCAGAGCAAAGAAATCTTGATTTATTAATGGCAAAGCAGAAAACTGGAAGGAAGAAGTGGAAGAAAAAATTCCAGCCCAGCCAAGGGTGGTATTGAGACAGATTTACCCTATTGTATCATGCATTTAAAATGGGTCATTTCAGCTAAGGCAGCTGTGTGTTAGCACATTGAATATTTGGTCTCATATATTTTTTTAAATAATACATCCCATTCAGGAAGATGAAATATAGGAAAAAGGATTTTTTTTCTTTGCATCCAACTGTCCAAATTTCAAAAATTGGGCTTTTCCCTCATAACCTGGAAGCCTTCTTTTTCTGCTTGCTCTCCATCACGTGGTACAACAGGTCTCTGTGCTCCACTACAGTGGTCAGCATCTCCCTAGAGATAATGGACTGCATCATCACCTGGATGCAATTCTTCCCTTTGGTCATAAATCATGATGGGAATACAGTAACCAAAAGCCATGAAATATGAAACCACATAAATAAAGGAAGGAAAGGACTGTGAATTGTCTGGGGAAATCTGCAAAGAAAGGGAGGAGGAGAGACTTGCACTGTTGGAGGAGCCACAGCAAATATATATTCTGATTTTAAAGTCAAACTGTTGCTATAATTATTTAAGATTGGCCTCCTCCTGTGTCTCACAGGATGAGGCTTTGTTCTCCTTTTCACTAATTTCATGTGCTTTCTGTTCCTCTTGGGCTTTGCTTTTATTTCTGTGTTTTTCCCACTTCTAGTAGTTCTGTCTACAAATACCCCTGTTATTTCGTCATCCCTCCCAGTCCTCAACTTCTGGACTGCTTCTTCTTCCTTTGCCTCTGTTCTGTTAAAATCACATGATTTTTGTTACCAAAGTAAGCATTCCAAACCTGAGTTCCTACAGGGAAAATACTGGTCAGCCAAGTCAACAACTTCAACTCTCATCCAAAAGGTGGGGTCCAGGCACATCTACATGTTTAATTATATCAGAAATGTTAAATTCTCCTTCACAACTGCCCAGCCCAAACAGGATCAGTTTCCAAACTCTACAGTTTTGGAAACACGATGAACAAAATTTAGTATATTGTCCTATTAGGAAGAAAAGGAAAAAGAAACTGAAAACAAAATCTTGAAAAGTTGAAAAATGGAGTCCTGAAATCCTACATGGGAATCCTTAATGCTAAAACTTTGCTTAATCTTGTAGGCAGCATTTCACCCTTTAGATTTATTGAAATCAAGGCAAGGAATCTGTCACTGCTTTGCTCTGTACCAGTAGCTGGAGTAAACCTGTGTGTCCATTCCACTGTGGGAAGAGCTCTGTTTTCCTCAGAATCATTGCAGACATACCATGTAGTCTAAAATACCCTGGGATTTATAATTTGAGCACAGTTACTTTATATATGTCAAAACCAGTGGCTGATCCTGCTGTCCTGAGGCTACTTCCATGTACTACAGCACTAAACACTTTTCCAAACTGCTGGCTGCCACCACAGGTTCCCTTGTCCCTGGGAAACTTGATGTTTCACATAGCTGAAGAACCCTAATTAAAAAATATTAGACCTATTGAAACATGCATGATAGAATATTTTTAAACATATTTTATTTTCATTTGATTTTAGCTTCTCCTTATGGACACATATTCACATTATATTCACATAGATACTAATATTTAAAACTTGACAAACTCCCACTTTCAGTGGTTGGTTGTTATGCTCTGTTCAGGTTCCCCCTAATGAATTAAGGCATTGATGAGGATTTTTACCACTGGTGTAATTTTATTTTTATAACACACACCCCTCTGTTTGATGATAGGTGCATATTAGAAGACAGGATAAAACACACAGAACCTGGAGGTTTGGTTTGAACCATGTCTAAGTGGTACAGGTAGAATTGTGTTTCTTTTGGATCAGATGCTTTTCTTCAGCTCTGCAGTGCAGTTAATAAACACTGCAGACTGCTCTTTCAGAGCTTGTAAACTTAGCAGAAATAAAAGGAACTAAGGGGTCTGACAACCGAGTGAAGCATATAAATGCCACTGAAAGCCTTTGGGGCCCCAGCTCCTGGGGAATATATCAGAGCCCCTGCAGGGTTTATAAATTCTGCTTATTTACAGGCAGGTTTCACTCCTGACCATAAAAACCATAGGTCAAGAAGCCCTGCTAGATGCAGAGCACAAATCCCAGATTTCAGTCAACTCCAGCTTCTTCTTTCACAGGCCTGTGGAGCTCATCAGCAAAGCTGTGGTGTCTGCTCCTGGATGTCACACCGAGCCCGTCACAGGGAAAGCATCTGCAGCTCGTGGCTTGATGTAGGACTGATCCCCTGCAGATGTGAGCTCCTGGCTCCTGCTCAGGCTCTGCTTGCAAAGCTCTTCACACTTTACAGCCTGGGGGACCTTGCCAGGTAGCTCAGATGGGAATGTTTCAGGGCCAATGTTATAGAAGCACGAAAGTTGGCTGAGCTGCTTCTCAGCAGATGACAAGCAGGGCCATCCCTTGGGGCTGTGTCACCGCTCACCTCATGTCCCCCAGCATCTGAACAGGCTCCCCAGGGCATAAATCAAATTTGCACCCCCTCTACAAACCCACCTAAGTCTCATCTTCAAGGAGGCTCATGAATAGACAGATGTTTGTAGGAACCCAAAAAGCCCTTCACTGATTCCATGCTCCTGAGTGCTGTAGGCAGGCATCCACCTAGGAGGAGGAGGAGGAGGAAGCACCAGGAGCATTTCAGGTTTCCTCTCAGCATCCTGATCCCAGCTCCATTCTACCACACCCACTGTCTGACAAGCTGCTTTAATGGATGGGCACTGGCCTTCCGTGGAGGGGCTACGTGTAAAACTTCCCTGTGCTTCTCTTGTCGAAGTTAAAAGCTTTTCACGTCTGTGTTAATGTTTCTTTTTTTTTTTTTTTTCCCTCCTGTCTGCTGGCACCAATGACAAATACTACATCTTGCATTGAGTAGCAGTATATTGAATGGCTGGCAGAGGCAGAACACGGCACCTGTGATTTATCTCCGGGAGTTTGGGTTGGATGACACTGCTGGGAACAGACGGGGGCTCTGAGCTGTCACCTGATTACTAATTCTAGGATTTCTCCTCCGAGAGTGAGAAGGAGTGAGCTGGAATGAAGGGTACAAAAAGCAAATCAATAAACAGGTTAGTGTTTGCATCATTATTAACACTCGGGCTGTCAACACACCCATTGAAACTATCGCTCAGGGCAGCTCCAGATTTAATGGTCAGTGTAACAGATTTACTGTAAATGTTAGCTAAGGCAGAGCGGGAGGGGGGTCTCACTGACAAATAACAGAGATTTCAGTGGGATGCATGGAACCCTTTATGTGTGTGCATAAATAACACCAGGATTGCCAGGCAGAGGAGGGGAGCCTTCTGTAGTATTTCTTCTGGCAGGGCTGTGGTGTGTCCCCATGCTCCCCTTCCCTCCCCAGAGCCCCTGCCTCCCTCCACTCACAGGCAGCAGCTGCACATCAATTAAATCACCAAGAGAGCTTTGATCTTGGGAGTCCCTCACAAACCCCTTAATAGCCTGGAGAAGGGAGGGGAAGGGAAGGGTGGTGCTGCCATCTTCACACTAAATTAGCCTATGATGAGAAAAAGCTTTAAATGAAGTTGGGTTTTATTGGTTTTACCCAGCTGATGGGCTCCTGCCAAAGCCCCCTCTCCAGAGACAGTCACCTTTGCAGAGGTTTCTTAGGAACACTCCTGGCATTGCCCCTTCCCTGTTGATCTGTGTTGATCTGTCCTCACACTTCCCACAAGTAACACACAACCAAGCAGCTCTGAGCTGTATAAATGAATGCACAATCAAGTGTCTCTGCTTAAATTACTGATGAAATGATAAATCTGCTGCAGAATAAATTGGCTGAAGACAAATCTTTCCAAGCCCTGTCGGTGCTGCCACTTTTTCAAATGAAAACCCTCATAAAGAAATTAAACTTGTTAAAATGAAAAAGCATCTAAATTCAAGTAGCTTTTGCAGGGGAGGATTTCCCAGATTGCACTGTCATCTCACAAAAATCCTTCTCCAGGAACACTCTGCTGCTTTCCTTGCTTGTTTTAAATGGTTCCCACATGCACATTTGTAATTGTGCATCAATCTCCAGGTAACTGCTTCTGCTCGCTGCTGCTGCCAGGAGAAGGAGGGACCCAGAGGCTGAAACCTCAGAGAGTCAGATGTTCCAGTCACAGGTACCTCTCCCTGCCCCAAGGGCTGCTCACTGTCCTGGAGGTTCCAGCCTAATGGCAAAACACAATATTCTGGAGCTGCCCTGCTTTGATATTCCCAAATGACATCTTCATCTCCTGCCCTCCAGACAGACACCTCAGGAAGTGCAGGTTTGTACAAGATAAATCCCCTGTGTTCCAGGCTTAAGGAATTCTTGCTGAGAACACCCACCCCAGTGGAACTCTGCCTTCAGAGCACAGGCTCAGGACACAATGAAAGATGTTTGAAAGCTCCTAGCCATGTCCCAGCTACTGCAAAAGCCTCTCATAGGAAACTTCCACTGAGAGCATCCAGAGACCCAGCAGGGACCCAGGGCAGAGTCTGAGATCTTTTGTGAGTCACATCTCTGCAGGGCATGGGTCAGTCACAGAGCCCAGGGAGGGTGGGAGATCGGTCACCCAGGACGTATCTCAGGAGCAAGAGCAGCACAACTCCCTCTCCCCCTCTCTCCAGGCTGTCCCAGCCTCACCTTCCCTGTGCATGGTGTCTCAAGATGCTTTTTATGCTTTTCTGCCCCAGTGATGTTGATAAGCTCTGTCATTAGTGCAGAACTTCGAACACGCAATATGGTGAGAACAGGCTTCTCTCAGCCCTTAATTTCATTAGAAACAAGCCCAAGATGAAGCTCATAGATTCCTGAATGCCTTTTTTTTCCCAGGACAAGCCTACAACAGTGGCAGAGCATTTATTTACCTGTTAGTACTGGCATCCCTGGGACAGCACCCCTCAAATGTCTTCCACACCCTGTGACTTGCATTACCTGCCAGGACCTCAAGCCCTTCTGACACAGTAGGACTGTGCAGGAGTCAGAGGTCTGGTGGAACATGAGGGGATGCAGGCAAGGTTTTCTGGGGTTGCAGTTTGTAAGTACCAGTATGGAAACCCTTCAGTATCTGACTCAGGCCCAGCAATGTGGCTCTCCTCACATCACTTGATTTTGTGATGCTGTGTGGTGGTTCAACTCCAGATCCCCAAAACAGAGCTGGTAACTCTGCCAAGTGCATGGGGGCACCTCAGATGGACATCCCCAAAGTGCCTCTGGGATAACCTGAGGCTGTGTCTGAGCACCTCTCCAGAGGGCACATCTACTTTGTGCCACAGCATTGCCAGCTCAGGCTTCCAGGCTTCCTGGGACTTGCAACATTAGAAACTCAAACCCAAATGCAGCAGCTGCAAAATCAGCATTAACACATTTCAGTTTGATTTTGATTTCGAAAGGGCTGGTGGCAAAGAAAAGCTCTGGAGCCTCTCTGTGGAGTTGAGCTCTAATTCCTGCAGAAGAGAGCAGCCCCGTGAGTTCAGAGCTCTGCTTGCTCCCTTTAATCCTCACACTATTGACTGGAGGAAGAACAAACCTCCTTGGAAGCCTTAATTGGAGCAAGTGGCGTCTGACGATTTTTGTTTAAACTGTAAAAGAAGACTCCTCCCTGGTGGGAGATGTTCAGCAATCAGAATGAGGAGGAAAAAAACAAACCCTTGCTGCACACAGCTTGGCTGTGCAGTGGATAACCCAGCAGAGAGCAGCCCTGGGAGCTGCTGGAATATTTGGACAAGGTGACCCTGCACCGAGCACATTAGCTGCATTATCAGCCTATAAACTGTCTCACTGCTTTACATATCTGCATGGCCCACATATTGAAGGGAAAGATTAGCTTGATTATCAATGGGGGAATGAGCCAAACAATTACTTTCATTATTGAATATCCAATTAATTATTCAGGAGGCAAATCAATTATTCATATCTCATTTAAACTGGGTCGGGGGAGAAGCGTTGCCACTTGACAGAGCTGTTCACAGCCTCTCTGGGTGTAGCAACAATTCTGCTGCAACAGGGAGGAATTGTATTGGGAGCAAAAGCCATGCCCAAAATTGTATTCCCCAGACCATATGGATATCCATCCATACACATTTGGTGGCCAAGGCAAATTCCAGAGAACTGAGTTTGGGATTCCCTGTAGGGTCTCCTCAGCCATGATTATTGCCACCTTTTTAATGTGATATAAAGCATCCTCCAGGCCAGCACCAACAGGAGTTCAGAAGCCCATGGGAGTCGAGCAGGTGCAGTAGGAGCACTGAGACACAGAGCACTCAGATGTATTTGGCCTTATGTGAAAGAAAGAAAAAAGTTCTCATGCAGATAGCAGGAGGGAATCTCCTGAAGAACAGCAGACCCTTAACCATTTTTCAAAACCTGATATCATCATAGAGACATTTTGCCAGCAAAATATCTGTATCTTGCTTCCCTTAAATAATGGAAATAATATTTTTTTAAAATGGTTTTCCAACTCTCTTGTTGTATTTGCTTTCTTTGGAGTCAGGATGGGAGCAGCACCCCAGTGCTGCAGTGCCCAGCTCATCCACACACTCTGCCATGGCCACACATTGTTCTTCCATCCAAAGCATCAACAGCTTATTCCATGTTCCAGAGCAACCATGGCCCTGCAGAGCAGAGGGTAAGGCAGAGAGAAAAAGAAGACTGAGACAAGGTAAGGAAAGAAATACAGCCTGGACAGAGCAGATCCAGGAATATAACCAGGATGAAAATTGTATGGAAAGGCCAAGGTCAGAAAACTCTGCTTTTCCATAAAACTACCCACACAGGCAGTGACAGCTGGCTGCAACTGTTTGAAAAGCAGGGAAACAGAAGGAATCATAACTCTGTGTATGTGTGTGTGTATGTGTGTGTGTGTATTTCCAAGACAAATGGGTCCCTGGGATGTTCAGTGACTGGGAACACTCCTTTCCTCCATGCTCTCTCACACAGTCACTTGTCCTCACCGCAGCCAAGCCCCAGCCCTCCAGTAATCTCAGTTTTGTGTCTTTTTCCTCCTTTGCACAAGCAGAAGCGAGTGATACCATATTGGAAACAAATTGTCAATTACTGAACAATCAAGCCCTCCATTTGTTTGTTAGATTGACTCTCAAATAGCCCGATTAATTATAACAGCACTAATTATTAAGATACACTGGTAGTCATCGCCTATTCCAGAGAGAGGAAAAAGTCTTTCCTTCTGCTTTTGCTGTCACAGTAGCAGCCTTACCCAATAGGGCGATTTATCTCTGTCAAGCCACTAAAATGATAATGCCAATTAAATCACACAAGTAATTGCTGTTGGGGTCCCCATGGAGTTCTCCCAGCAGAGTCAGGTGGAATATGAATGCAGGCTGTCCAGGGAGGGCTGGATCCTGCTCAGGGAGAGCTCCATCCACCCTAGTCCCTGTCCTGCTCTGATCACTGCCATGGGGACCACAGGCAAAGCCCCCCTGCTTGTGTTCTCGGGTCCCCAACAGCCCCAGCTGAGCACTTTTCCAGCCAGGAGTGGGGGAATTTGCTCAGTCTCACACAGAGATGCCACTGAGCACTTCAGGGCATGAAGAGACACAGGGCTGCCCCTTTTTGTTCTCTGCAGGTTCAGCTGGTTCACAGCTCCTCACAGCTTTGGGAGCCTCCAGCACCTCCTGCTCCTGTCCTGGCTGGAGCTGGGCTGCGTCCCCCATCCCCTCAGATCAGAAATGCAGCTGGATGTCTGGGCAGAGCTGGTGTTAAAGGCCTTCCTGAGCAAAAAATAAAGATAAATGTGCAACACAAATATGCAGTGTGGTCCAGAGAGGGTTGAAGGATCACGTACCCAGGTAACAGTGGCTGTGACTGATACAGCTGCTGCAAAAAGGGAAGTGTGGGCTCCATCCCCTGTCCTGTGCTTGCTGTTTATTGTAAAGAATCGATGTCTCTGCAGCTGGGCAGACCCCACCTAAAAAGAACAGTGTGATCTAACCCAATCTCGCTCCTCATTCGATTAAACCCCGTGAAAGCAGGCATGTAACCTTGTTAATATCACGTTTATTAGAGGGAAGGGGGACAGAAGATTAAGATATACTTCATGTTGTTGCTAATTAGAAAAATTGAGACTTTGCATCTGTGCAAGGCAGAGCAACATGTGGCATTAACAGATGTGAACTCATTACACAGCTGCATCAGAGGAAATTGTGCCACCACAGCGACAAAAATCTCAAAATCAGATTTCCCCCAGTGCCCCAGCTTCCTATTGCCTTCTCCTCCTTCCTCTAAAAAAAAGTTTGGGGTTATTGGGATTTTTTTTTTTTACAGTTTTTCTTGGGGAGCAGAGAGGAAGGGAGGCTGTTCTTTTTGCAAATAATATACACTGAACCCCCCAGAGAAGCTCAGAGCAGAAACAAGCCAGGCTGCAGCACGACAGCACAGCCTCTGGCTCCTGCTAACACACAAGGTGCTGTGCAGCTGGAATCAAATCTATCCTGCCTTTCCCTGGCTGTGCTGTCTCCCACAGGGAACAAGCAGGGAGGGCTGCAGGCAGCCTCTTCCCAAGGGCTTTCCCTGACATGACTTCCCTGCAAGGAAGGGGAAGTGGGAGTAATACCTTAAATGAGGTGTCACCAATAAAGTGCTTCAAATCCTGCCCTTCATCCCCCTGGGAGTCATCTAAGATCACCAGATCACTTGTCATCTGCAGTAAAGAGCAGCCAAACCACATGAAAACAGGTCACTTTTTTATTGTTTCCCCTGTATTTTCTGCTTAACTTTTTGTCTCAGATAGCAGAAGCCAACACCAGAGAAAAATCAGAGGTCAGATTTGGGATTCCTCCCTTGCAGTGCTCCCAGGAGCTGATTTTCTCCCTGGCACAGCAGAGAGCAGCCCAGCAAAGCAGCTGTGTAAAAATGCACCAACTTTGCTGATGCTTGTTTCATTTGTGCTTCATTCAGCTCTGGAGAGGCTCAGCTGTATTTCTGGGCAGTCAAAAACATCACGGTGTTATCAAGAGGCATCACTGTAGCAGGCTGATGGGTTTGGGGATGCACAGGCAGGGTGTTGGGGTATGGATGAGGGCTGGAATCCACTTCCCAAATAGCTGGGCACCAGCCGGATACAAAAAAAATAGAGGCCGGAAAATGAGCTCCAAAGACAGTTTTTTGCTTTCCTCTGAGAAGATTTTGCAGGGACAAAGGGGTTTTTTTTGGTTTTTTGGGGTTTTTTTTGCAGAAATGCAAATTCTTTCCATCTCCCTTCTCATTCCCAAGGATTTCTACTGACTTGCAGTGCTACATCAAACTCCTGATCCCAGCACTGCTCCAAACACGTCGGGGCAGGGTGAGGTACAAGAGGTACACCTTGAGCAGCATCTGGAAGGTGAGATCAGCTTTCCTCCTGGCCATAAACTCAGAGCCCTGGACATTTTGCTATATGAACTCCCCTTTTGAAGAGGTCTGCTGATGAAAACCTTCAGTGACTTGCCTGCTGCCTCCCTTGTCAAGGAAAACATTGAGGAGGGAACAAAAAATAAACCCCAAAACCTTATTTTTAATGAAAAAATCTGGGTGGTGGGCATGCTCTGGACTGTCTGGGAAAGTTTTTCCCTTCATTTGCACAGGGAAAGAGCTGGTCAGGACTGGTTTCACACCAGCTGCTCTGCTAGAAATGTTCCTTGCTTGCACCATTTCATTGCAGGCCCTTTATCATCCCTTTGTCCCAGGCAAACACACCCCGTGCAGCACAGAAACCATCACCCCACACACTGCTGAGGCCCTCAGTCCCTTTGTGCAGGCTGTTTCATTTCATAAACTCAAGGGTCACTTTTATTGTGGTCTCTGCTAAATGAAATCACAAAAGCAATTTAAAATCGCTTAAGCAAATCATGAAAGATGCAATATGAGGAAAGGGCTGTGAATAATGGTTAGCCTAAAGCATTGCAACAAAGGGAGGGACTGTGCTTCTGTCAGGTCCTTTCTCTTGGTCTGTATCCTTCATGCTGAATTCCTCATCTTCTGCCTAAGATTTTGGGCAGGAATTCATCAAAGGAGAAAGCCAGTCTTATCAAATTTCTAACATTGCCTGCTATTCTTCATGGAAAAATGATCTGCAGGACATAGAGCTGCAACAAAATCTGGTATTTCAGACATGCAGTAGCCAGAAAATAGTAACAAAAACACAGGATACAATTTTTATCCTGGAAATTATTTTCTGGGGGAAAAAAAATGTCAGTGTAGCCTGTGAAATTCATCCTTATCTGACCAGCATTCAGAAGAAACTTCTGGCTGCCTCCAGCCAGAAGCTTTGTCCCAGTAGGCAATAGTCCAATACAGAACAAAGTTGGAGGTGACTAAAACGACAGTGAGATAAATTTTCCATTCCATCATCAGTAATATTCTTCACAGAATATTTTCATTGCTCAGGGATGACTTTCTTACAGCTCTGAAAAGCTCTGTTCACCTTTCCTCAGGCCTTTTACTGGCACTGGCTCCCACGCTGCCTTATCCTGCAAGCAGAGCAAGTGTTTTCTCAGCTATTCCTTGGTGTCCTGGCTCCTGTGAGATCAGATTTCCCTGCACTCAGTGCCCAGGTAGGGATAAAAATTCTCCTTAATTCAGCACAGGCACCCAGCAAGGGGCAGCCCCTCTCTGTGACAGATTCATTGTCACCCAGGGTAAAAGATGCCTGGGCTCACTCACAAGCCAAAGTGATGCCAGTGAGCTCCACTGGACCAGGTTCCTCTGTGTCAGAACTATTTCTACTCATGTTTTCTTCAGGTTTTCTAAGGCAGCCACAAGTCAGCAGCATTCAAGGAATTTACAAAAAGCTGTAGTTGGCTTTGGTGCCTTAATTTCTGGCTGGGGTGGGGGAAGGAAGCAAAGGAGAAGATTTGATGCAGGAGTCTCAAAGTGAAGGTCAGAAACTGCACTCATCATCACAAGAGACTTTTGAAAAGCCTGTACTTTTGCTGTGGTGATGCTCAGCTCTGTGAAGGAGGAGGAACACACAAATTTCCCTCCTGTGGCCAGCGTCTCACAGGCCCCAAACTTGAGGCTTCCAGCTGGATCTATTGGACAATATTCAAAACTGGATTAAGGTGCTGCAGCAGACTCTCATCTATAAAATGTGATCCAAGCTGGATCTGTACATCTGAAACAGCAGAAATTCTGCACATGGTGAGCCAGATATGCCCTTAATTTAAGCCAAGGATCACTTTGGATCTCAACAACACCTTCTCAAGTGGCCACGCTCTGCCAGCCACAAAAACAATCCTGCAGAGGCACAGCCCACGAGGATCCCCAAGAGCTGGAGAGGATTGGGTGCTATGGAAAGGAGAGGTGAATTCCCACTCCAGAAGTTCATAAGGCTCCAATGCTGCTGCAGCACCTGACCATTAACCTAAGAGCCCCAGAGCGTCTGGACAGGTCAGAACCAAAGCAGTAGAGGAGATGGCCTAGAAAAGAAGAGCTTTTTATCTCTTGCCTCAAGAAGTGTGTCAATGAATGCTTTTAGCATCCCCCCTTCAAAAAGAAAATCCCTTCTAAGCTTATGCATGATAATAACATTTCCCACATTTTCAATTAGCTCAAATAATCTCACTAAAAGCTATTGATAACCCACCTTTAGCTGCGAGCACACGTGCACCTGTGTGTGCAAGGAGACAAGCCTTGCCTGACAGAGTGGGAGGCAATGAGAAATGAACTGCCTGAAATTAACTTTAAGCGTCCAAGTGATTAAACCATTGTGCTGTGATTGTGTAGGATACTGCCTTTCTTCGGCAATTAAGACTGTATTGATCAGATAGCAGGAGGAAAGGGGCCGGCAGAGCGATGCTCATTCAGGCTGCCATAATTAAGAGTGATCATCTATTGTTCTGGAGCACGAGCACAGCCCAGCCCCATCAGGCTCTTCCCTCTCCCTTCCCTGGCCCTCACTCCCATGAACACGTGGATTGAGCATCTGCTTGGAGTGAAAACTGGAGCAGGAGCTGGCTGAAGTTGTTCTGTAGCAGGTCAGGATTAAAATTCTATCTTTCCCCATCCATTCAGCTTCTGCTGTTTGCTAGAAAAAAAATAGGGGGGAAAAGGGAGTGTGAGAGAATGCAGATCACCACATCTGAAAGCAGATCTTGGGCTGACTGTGGGGCAACAACAGCTCACCAAAACTTTGGGGAAATTGAACCTCTGCTTTTGTGTGGGCCACTCCATCAAGAACACTTTCCAGAATAGATCCTCTTGCTCCCAAAATATTTTTTTTAAGTCATTTATGTAATGTATATTTTTTTCCTTCCCAAATGCACTCAAACCAATCTTCTAGCCCTAAACACAGCTTGAAATTGGCTTCTTATTTATATCTTAACTAGCAAATTTCTTTCTTACAACTCCTGCTGAACCCTTGCTAACATGCAGTGTTGCTTTGCCTTTCTTCACTTCCATGGCTCCAGCCTGGGAAAATTGACATGGCATAACAGCATTTAAAATATCAGCTGACAGACTGTAAGTTCGTGATTTCTATGACAGCAGTCCTTGGGCATTTAAACTCTTGTGGTAAAGGGTATTTCCTTACTTAATTATTCTAGTTCCCAGTATATCATTTCTCAGGGTATGGATGGTACTTACTGTGAGCCTCAGAAAAACGATCCATGTCACTCAAAGTGTGTTATTGTGGGCTTGGGGGAGGATTTGGATCATTTCCTCATGAAGACTACAGATTGCAGCACCTGAAAACAGACTTCCCCAGAAAACAAGGGAACGTGGCACTGAGCCACATCACTCCAGAAGTGATGCAGTGATTTATTATTCATCAACAAGACCTTGCAAAACCCTGATGCTGGCATATAAAACATGGTGATAATCACTGATATTTCCCTTCACCTCTGTGGATTGCTATCAAACTTAAAGAGAAAAGAGTTGCACACCTGGGTGACATTACTTGCCACAGCCACAAAGTGAGTAGCCTAATTTTCAGTTGGTCCTTAAAACCTAAGTGTGTCTTCCCAGTTGTTTATAGGAACCCACAAGTGTGACTGAAGCTTTCTCATTTTCCATGTCTGTTGCAATCCCTGAGCTAAAAGTATAGCCTGGTAAGCAGGGCAGGCACACAGTGTCTGTGTGCAGTCCACATCCATGAAGTGCTTTCCTTCATAAGAGTAAGTCAAGAACTCTGTCCTATCCTCTCAACCTTGTCAGCCTCGCTTCACTTTAAATACATCTCACTATTTTAGTCATAGTTCTTGTTTTAGTAGCTGAGATGTGGCCTTGCCATTGTTCCCCCAGTTCTCTCAGTCCTGGCTCTTGTGAAGATCACTGTTCATCTCTGTTAGCCCATCTGCTGCACACAGATCTCCTTCCTGCCTTTTTGCATTTCCTGCTGCTTGACAAAACCCCTACCCATAAAACAGGACACCAGGCCCTGGCAGTCTGAACCCTGGCAGTGTGCAATTTCATTTTCACTGCCCTACCCCAATCCTGCCTCCTTGCTGACTTTGAATGCTACAAACTGCTGCAGGACAGGAGTTGGAGATCTCTGCCTTGCTCCTTCCCCTCTTCTCATAAGCTCAGTGTTGCTCAACAGCTCTTGTCTGGGCAGAGTAAAGGGTTAAACATGAAGATCTGGCCGAGGCAGTGCTGTCCTGTCACAGAGCTGCCCTTTTGCCTCTTGGTTACACACATCCACGCTGCTCACATAGCCTGCGTTCCTCCCCGTTAACACCATTAAGCTTTGACCTGAACTAGACATGGAGCTAAATATGCCTGCACCTGTCCCCTTATAATGACCTGCTATTATCATTTTCCACCCCTCTTTCTTGATTGATGGATATTATATGCAGAGTGACCCTCAGGATTTTTTTCCCCCCTCTTTTTGTTAGGCCTTGCTAAAGCAACCTGCAAATTAATTTAATATCCTCTTTTGGTTGGGAGCTATGAAACGAGGGCTCGAGGCTGATGATGCGTAAACCATTTGTGGCATGTATTTAATCTCTGGACAATGGATAGAGATGTTAGTGCATGCTACACTAAGTTCTATTTACGCTGGCTATTAAGTGCAGTCAAGCTGAAGGCAATCGGAGCACATTACAGGGCCTAATGGGAGAGGATGCTACACAACAGTACATTAAAGACTGAAAATGAATTAAGAAGGAAGCATGGTAGAGAAAGCAGACAAGGAAAGGGTTCTGTATACAGATAACTCTTATTGACAGCACAAATATTCATGTACTCTGAGTTCCCAAATCCAATTTTGGTATTGGATACCACTCTAGAGGGAATGTTTTGAATTCCATTTTCGTGCAGATACAAAATGACTCGCAGCCAGCCTACCCCTCCTACCTTCACCTCAGTGGTTTGCCTAAGCTGATGCTGGGAAATGCATCCCCTTTTTCTGCCTTGCAAAGCTAAGCCAGATCCCTCCTGACCGCCTAAATCAGGCTAAACTTTCTTAACAGTTCTCCCTGAAATGAGTCTACCCCAGGAATGACAAGTAGAGCTCGCTGCACTCCCAGTCCTGCTCACTCTCCTTGGCACATCTTGCTCTGGCTGTCACTGAGAAAATACAAGTCCTCTAGGACAGACAGGAGAAAATTGCACAGTGGGAGTAGCCTGTGAGTTGTGAGCACTGTGTCTTTGCTTTTGCTACTTCTGGCAGGTTGGGCTTCTCCACCAACTTGATGGGAACAGAAAATACCTGTTAAGAATCAGAAAAACAAACCCTATTAATATATCCAGTAAATACACTAAGAATGGACAGAGAGCCTGCAAGGAACCAGGTGCTCTCTGACATCCCAAAAGCCTGAGTCTACACCTGGGAAAGAGTTTTCCTTCAGAATGAGATTGTGCTGAAGAAAATTTTTTTCTTTCTTTTTGGTGTCCAAGACCTTATGATCTCCTCTTCCTTCCATTTCTTGAAGTGTAGAGTAAGGGCATAAAGGAATTACTTTTCACATAGTCAGTTTATCCTAAAAGCAGTTTTGGCAATAAAAGGAAAGAATATTAGAATCCTTTAATAACCATCCTGGTTTGGCAGCAAGGGAGAGTTTTGGGTCTTTTAAAGTACTAGCAGAGTAAAAAAATCAATTCATTGCTAAAACAAACAGAAATAAAGTGAAACCAATACCTGACCTCAACTACTACAGACACAGGAATTCAAAGTAATCTGTTCGTTGACCAGCCCGTGCCTTTGTCTGGTTTCAAGGAGCAAACCTGTAGTTAAACTCTGCAGAAAGAGAAGTGCAGTTGTTTGCAAGCAAACCTCCCTAGTCCAAGACAAATGACTTTCACATGGTATTTGGATAGGGCTGGAGAAAGGAAAAGGAAAGTGTTGTTTTATGGGGGTCTTTTTTTCCCTTGGCTGATGAAACACTTCCTCCTCTCAAGGATATTCTTGTAACAAGTGTCCTTTCTGTTTTCCAGAGCAAAGCATATTCTGGAACAGATATATAATTTACATTTTCTATTAAATATACCTAAATTATTTAATTAATAATTATTTCCCTAGGAAATATAGTCATGTTTGTGGAAATTGGAGACCTTTCTCACATTTCTGCAGTACCTTCCTTTGGTCACTGTCATTAGAGTTCAGAGCTATTGTGATAGCAAGGCTGAATTAACTCTGGGGTGTTTGTAGGAGGCAGATGCTACACAGCTACCATGGGCTCTGCTGTGTCTGGTAATTTTAGCACAACCTCCTGCCCCATTCCTGTGGCCATGGCCCAGCTCAGTACACAAATCACAGCCACAGTCTTTCAACAATGCCCCAAGAGTGATGAGACAAACTGCAAAACCAAAAAATGTTCATCTTGTCCCTTTTTGGGTGTTGAATGTGATGCTCAGCTGCTGTGATCTGCAGAGTATCTCAAGAATGAACAGTTCTGACATCAGTTTGAGATCCTTCCTACTTTTAAAAGCATCTTGGGAGGAGGAAGAGTAAGGGAGAGATGTGAACAGGAGTTTCCTTCTAGCTAGCACTAAAAATCCAGTCACAGCTTTCTTTTTCACCTTCCTCTTGAGAGTTTCCCTGTCTTCCCATCCCCATCAAAAGACTGGGTAAGAGGAAGAAAGAGCAGGCAGGGGAGGAAATATTCTCAAAACTCTTACAGACCTCAGAACTTCTCATCAGAAGAGAAAAGGCTGAATTAAATCAATTTCCTGCCTTGGAGGAAAGGAGAGGGAAGGAGGAGTCAGGAAGTGAAGCAGTGTCACACAATCAGCAAGAAACATTTGTCAAAGACCCAAATGTCCTCTTTTCCTGGGGCTAACAGGAACAAACTCCCACTGTGGCCAAAGAAGAAGGTGCCCCTACCTTCAGAGCACCCCTCACTGGTCAGTGGGGAACCAGGAAAACTCTCAGATGCCACTTGCAAGGACCTGTGAGTAATGCAAGGCTGGCAGCACTTTGCACTTTGCTTCCTCCCTGAGGGTTACCAGCTTAACAAGTTCTCCACAGTTTAGGGAGTGTTTAAAAGGTTCAAAGTTTCTTGTTGTTTATAAGAACGTCTGTGTTTATCGCCAGTGCAATAAAGCTGCTGAAAATAATCATCACAATCAGTGGATGCAGCCCATCAGGAACGTCAAGTCCAAGGCAGGACCTTCCCAGCCCAGATACAACCATCATTGCTGATCATTAAACTCTCTGTGAAAGCCAAGGCACAAATGAGAACCCATTGGGCAGTGCCTGACCCTTTGTCAGGGGTTAAAACAAGCAACGAGGCAGGGTGAAGGACTTTGAAAACTGAACACTTGCCAGCTGGGATCCAGCCTCATCTGGAAAGCTTCACCATCATCATCTTGTCTTACACACCCCTCTGGGCACTCTTCACATCCTCAGATGGCCAAACCACTCCTTGGTGCTGTCTCACATGGGCTGACATGAGGTAAGGGAGCAGAGTCTTCCAGACTCACATTCCCAATGCCACACCATCCATTTGAATATACTGCTCAAGAAGAAAAAACTTGGTTTAGTTATTAAAAAAAAATCTACTTTTCTAAAAGTGTCACTGGCTCTGATCCAAAGATCATGGATGTGGCATGTCCAGGGAATATGCCACTGCACACACAAACATGGGAACATTCCCTCTTCATGTGTGTAACCAGAGAAATCTGTTCTGGGGCTGAAGGAGGGGGCAGGACAAGCAAACTCCCAAGGGCAGTGGAACCTTCTACTGAAGGCCAGATGGAAGAGAGCAGGGTGGGAAAGCAACACATGAAACAAAGCACAGGAATGCACTGCTTTGTCCAGCTCCTGCTGATGATGAGCAGAACAGGCCCACGTGATGTGAAGTGGAAGAATCACAGAAATTATCACATAGGATTAATTTAAGATAGTGAACACATGACAGCCCGCAATCCCTGATTTTGTTTTCCAAATCACAGGCTCACCTGCCTATTGGCCAGGATTTATGCACTGGGCAAAGGGTGGGAAACCCATAATTCCCATACAAGTTAAAAAATACTTCTCCTTTCACAGAGAATCCATCGTTTCAGTTTGTCCCCATGACTTTGTAATGTTTATACAGATGACAGATACTGAGTATCCCCCTGATAACCTCAGAAAAACAGGGTAAATAGAGGTGCTGAGGGTAGGAAAAGCACATTGTCCTGATCCAGGAGGTTGATAGGAGAGCACAGGTAAGCACAAGGGTCAGCAAGGAAGGTTAGAGCCTGACTTTTGTAGAGAAAAACATAGGTTCAACAAAACTGCTGGAGAAATATGGCAGATTCTGCATGAGCTGCCTTATCAGGAGTAACGCATTTATTTAACTGACTTAAAATCATTTTAAAAATCCATGCAAGGTTTTTGGATTCTGAGACATCATTGGCAGCACAACAAAAGAACAGAGGCTTTAAAATACTGTATTAGACAGGAAATTGTGCAGCTCTCCACTGAAAATCTCTTCCCCACCTCATTTTCCACATTCTTTTGCACTCTTCATCATTCTGGAAATTGAATTTTTAGGCACTCTCAAAAATGGCCACAGCAGATAGTCTTGGCAAATCCAGCTCTCAAGGAGAGGGGCAGATGAAGGGGTCTGCAGCCCCACACCATCCCTTCCTGCCATATCTGACACCTTGTAGATTCTGATGAGTCTCTAGTGCAAAAGTGAATATTTTTATTTTCTAGTTCCCCTAAGGAGTTTCTCAGTAACAACCTTTGCCTTGTAGCCTGTAGGTCAAGCAATTACCTCAGGTATATCCATTTACCAAACTGTAGCCTTCTCTTTTAATGTTTTTAATATATTCTTCAATCAGAAGGCATTGAAATAATTATACCTCAACATTTTGATTTCCTGAAAGTTTTTGGGAAAGAACACTAAAATAATGCTTTGTATACCTAAAGTGTCTTCTCTCCTAAGTATTGTTTCCTCAGTTCCAGTTTTCTTGCTCTCTTTTCCATATAGAAAACATAATTCTGTAAGTTTTATTTCAAAAGGTATAAAATCTCTGGCAATCCATCTCAATTCTCCAATAGTTCCTAGCAGCTATAACAATGCCAGTTTTTCCAAGGATCAGTTTTACATGTTTTTTCCTAGCTTTGTCGTGAAACTTGTAAAATGATGAGCAGGTTCATTGTTAACCCACCTTCCACAATTCCACTTTCTATTTTATAGCAACTTTGATATTTCAAAAACCAGCCCTCTGCCTCTGTCCTTTCCTTACCACTGCATTTCATTAACCATCAATGCACGATCTGAGCTGCAACATTCAGAGAATCAATAACCAAAAACTTTCCCTCACCTCTCCACGCCTCACTGAACACCAGACCATAACACCCCCTGGAAAATATATATTAGGGATGTTACAAGGTGTGTTGTTACCAAACTCGATTAATTTCAGCCCCTTCCATGCAGGACCAATAAACACATGCTCTTTTCACCTACAAATCCCCAAAAGCCTCTGCAATTAATACCTAATTAACAAACAAAAGCAGAGATGCCAGGTGGAACAACACAAACCCATTCACAGCTCACAAAGAGAACAATTAACTACCACCAGCCAAGGACAGTGAGGAAAATATTTTGTTATTGAATAAAGCCCTCCTGGCAGGGTTGGATGTGTTTATAAAAATAAAATTAACCAGCTCCAGTTCAAGTGCAAGATGTGGGCTCTGAGTCAGGAATTGCTTACACTAGGCCAGGGGCTGGACCAGAGGGCCATTATAATTCCCTTCTGATGATAAGACCATAAATCCATTGTCCTTCCAACAACTTTTAAAACAAATTATTTATGTCTTTTTGTAAGCCACGAAGTTGCTCCCACGAGCAAGAGATAAAGCAGACTTCACCACTGAACGAGCTAAAAACTGCACAAATTGGCTTCCTCCAGCAAACCTCACACTTGTACATGGCTAACAAATTAACAGCATCTGTGGAGGGGAAAAAATACCTTCACTGTTCCCAAGCTGAGTGAAGATGTGCGTGAGGTCCAGCCCATGGGGTCTGGCTGCCTGAGACGTGAGTTTGGTGCAGGTGTGTGTCCTTGCAGGGTAAAGCAGTGCCCATCCCCATCGCTGGAGCCCAGAGAAGGTGACTGCAGAGGACTGGCTCTGCAACAGGACTCAGCCCTGCTATTCCCTCTGCATCCTCCTCTGAGCTGGGAGGTGTCCACATCCATCCCCCTGCCTCTCCTTGAGGAATTTGAATTGTCTGGAGGATACCCCTGGCCTCGGAGCTTTCAGGGTGCTCCTGCTCTCAGCCCACCCTCCCTGGGTTTGGACATGTGAGTGTAAAGAGCAGCAGCCCTGGCTCATACTCAGCAAGGCAGGGATGGATCCTCTCCAGGGAGAGTTCTGCAAGTGGGCAAAGAGCAGGGTCAGCCTCTCCTGCTCTCTGGCCATAAATGACACATTAATTATATTTCAGGTTAAGAACTTTTTCTGTTTCTAGAACTGTACAGTTGTTAGGGAAGGAACATCATTCTAATTAGTGCAGTGATGTTCCTTGCCCCATCCCTGGAAGTGTTCAAGGCCAGGTTGGACAGGACATTGAGCAACCTGTTCTAGAAGGTGTCCCTGCCATGGCAAGGGACTGGAACAAGATGATCTTTAAGTTCCTTCCAACACAAATCATTCTGTGACTCTGATTCTGGGATAATAAAAAAGATAACTCTATGTGAACTATAAAAATCTACAAAAACTATAGGAATCTATAAAAGATAACTCCACTTCACTCTCAAGTCTGAGTTTTCTTTGCAAGTGTTGTGTTCCTGTTGGAGCAGGTATCAAACCAGGACTTGGCAGTGGCCACAAGCACAGGTTCCCCAGCCCTGCTGTCAGCTGTCATCATGATGGGTTAAATTATGTTTTTTCTGAATCACTGTATAAAATAAAATAAAATAAAATAAATTAATGTATTTCCCACCAATTACCCAGGCTCTGTGCTGGGGGTTTTTAACTCCCAGGTACCAGGTCAGCACCTGAAGATGTGTTTGGAGGGGGACAAACACAGCAGTAGTTGTCCCATCCACCCACCCTGCCAGGGCTCATGTGGTGGCACTCAGTGCCCACCTGCCTGGCCCTCAGGTTTATTTTCAGCCTCTGTGATGTGACCCTGCACTTTGCTAAGTCCAGTCACATTCCCACTGCAGCCGATGCACGCACAGTTCCCAAGTCCTGCATGGACTAGCCAGTAAATCAGGGCTGTAAAAGTATTTTTGGCCCCCTGCCCAGTATGTGTACCTCTTAATCCCTAATTCCAATTGTGTAAACAAGGCATGACATAACGGGTGTGCCATGGAAATATGCTCTATAAAGTTGATTACCGTGCTTCATCCCATTAGAACAGCAGTCACTGTAAAACTCTAGATAAGGCTAAAGCAATTTATTTGTGTTTCTAAAGGAGATGGGCACATTTTGACTTTTCAGGGCATGATGAAACTTGACAGGCGGACTCTAGAGCTGTTTTGCAGCTCTTATAACAGCTCATTTCAACCTTAAACCAGATATCCCAAAAGGTCAGATCAACTGTGGCTGTTTCTCAAGTATGCAAAGAGGGAGAGCATAAAAAGCCTTGGATTGCCTGGGTGACCTCTTCAGCCAGATGTCAATCCAGCTCCTGCTCTCTCCCGAGTGCAAAGGCAGCTCTGGGTGCTTTTGGAGGTCAGGAGCTCCAGGCATTAGAGAGAGAAGCGCTGCAGCCATGTCCCCGTGCAGCCAAGCTGACTGCCACAGTAGGGTTTTGTGCCAGGATGACAGGAGGCAGCTGTGCTCCCCTTGTCCATCCAGCAGCCTCCAACAGCCTCTCCAGCTCCCACCTGCAGTGCACAGGTCAGGCCTGAGGCTGTGAGCATCACCCACAGCACCCACAGCACCCACAGCACCTGTGACCACGCTGGGACTCCAGCCCAGGGCTCCTGAGTGCCCTCCCAGAGCTGCTGCAGGGTGAGGACTGGGGTCAAGACTTCCCTACAATTCCCCCTTCCCATGGCATTGCAGCTCCAAAGGGAACCAAGCACCCATCACAGGCTCAGTTCCACAAGGAACTGTGCATGGGCAATACCCAGAACTGCTGAGCCCAGGTTTTTCTTTCCCTGCTTCATGGGTCGAGGCCAGAATTCTCTAAAAAACACTGGGAGCCTTCCTTGAACCTGCCCCAGGTTTGCAGCAAGCAGGAAACCTTTGCAGTTTCAGATTTCACTTACAAATCAGCTCTGAGGAAAACAGCTACTGTGATCGAAGGCATTAAAAATTGATATAATTAACACAAATCAAGGGTATAATATACATCAACTTGTGCATGAGTTCAAAAGCTCTTTTTAAAGCCATAAAAGCCAAGGAATTTTTCCATTATCTCAAAAAGAGCTTGATAAAGTCTTTTGCTTGTAGAATTAAGCCTGTAGCAGCTGGTAGGGTTACTGAACCAGCTACAGCAGCCTTGTGCTGTGTTATAAAGACATCTCTGTTGCTGGAGAAGAAATGATAACATGCATTCATACAGGAATTTTTTAACCTGATTCTTTAACCATCTCTCACCCTCTCCCTCTGTCACCTCTTGGAAAGGTTTCTCAGACTGGAACTGTACTTGAATTTAGTCTAATTGGAAGGAAATGTGAGACCCAAATCTCGGTTCTCATTGGCATGGAGACACTTGCATACAATCACAGTATGCAAAACAGCAGAAGTCTGAATTCATAATTGGACGTTCCAAAATGTAATTATGAAAGATGAAATGCTCCTTTCAATGAGAAGGCTGTAAATAGAATAATTAATTTTGTGTTTGCTTGAACAATTCTGTATTATGGACCTTACACTGGAACTGAAATTAATTAAGTGCACTAGGATTTATGGAGGAGGTGAAGAGAGAGGGAAAAAAAAGAATTAATCTGAAGTAAAAGATAGATGACTTTGTGAGTGTAATGATGCGTTAGTCTGGGGTATTCTTTAACAAATTTAGCAGGCATGTTCTGGGTACAAACAGCACTCACTGACAGAATTATCTCAACTAATGCAGCTGCTGGACTCTGAGCAAATTGAGATTGCAGATGAGTACTTTAGATTTAGAGCTATTAACCCTCTATGTGCTGGAGATGTGTTTCCATTCCCTGTGTGGCAAGGTCAGCTGCGTGTCCCTTGGGCCAAGATCTGCAGGACGTGGCCATGCAGCTCCCTGGGCTTGTGTGAGCACACACAAACACACATGAATACACAAACAAACACCCAGGAATACACAGGAGCACCCAGAAACACACACAAACACACAGGAGCACACACAGGAATACACAGGAACACACACAAACACACAGGAACACCAGGAACATGCAGGAACACACACAAACACACAGGAATACACAGGAGCACACAGGAATACAGACAGGAACACCAGGAACATGCAGGAACACACACAAACACACAGGAATACACAGGAGCACACAGGAATACAGACAGGAACACCAGGAACATGCAGGAACACACACAAACACACAGGAATACACAGGAGCACACATGCTGGCAGGGTTGGATGTCAGGCAGCTCTGGGAGAACAGCAGAGAGGCAGAGCACTCACAGGAAAGGGAAAGGAAATGAGGAGAGCAGAGTTCAGAGTTACATCTCTCAGTGGACTGAAGGGAAAAAGGGAGAGTGGCTACTGCCAGTTGTGATTTTTAAAGCAAACAAAGCCAAAGTGAGCAGCCAAAGGAATAACTGTAAACCAAACAGCTTTGCTGTCACGAGCTGTTCCTGAGGTCATTTCAAATGGAAACCCAGAGCTATTCCTTTCCTCTGTTAAGATCAGGCCATAAAAACCCAGGTGTAAAAATCTCTTCTGATGCTTCACTCAGGACTAAAGCACTTTCCAGCCCTGAATGAATGAGGGATTTCAGATTTACCTGCCTGGCAGAGACCCCTGACACCCGGGGCAGTAAGCGCTTCCAACATCCGGAGCAGTCACTCCAGTCCCATAAACGTTATGCCTTACTGGTGTAATTTTGAATAAAATAATGTAATGGGCCATAGATTCACGAATAATCAATGTGATACTTCCCCTCCTCAGAGTCACTCTGAGGCAGCACTTTGTTGGCTGGGCAGAGCAGGATTCCTGCACCATGCAGGGACACTCTGGACACGTTGTGTCTGTGGAGTGTCAGCTTTCCCTGCCCGAGCAGCGGCTGCTGAGAGACACATGGCAGCTGGAACCAGCCCCTGGGAATCTTCTGAGACTCTGGGAAGCAACCAATGAGGATGTGCTGGTGCAGCCCTGGAAGAGGGAAAAGCAAAAAGTATTGAAGAGAAGATCCCTTATCTCTGCTTTATCATCTGCTCCTCCTCTGCTGGGATTTCTTTGCTAGAGAGGAAGTTTCTCAAGGCTGATTTTATTCCTTAGTGTGATAGGATTCCTTAGGGTAGGACTTCCTTGTATTTCACAGACATCTGCTCCAAGAGGCTGACAGTGCAATTAACACAAATTGAGTTTATCAAAGTTCAGCATGACAAACTTCTCCAAAGTCACTTCTCCTTGGAAAGCTGTGCTTGGCGAAGTCACAGGGATGGGAAAGGTGTGAAACCCACAACCCTCAGATATGACCTGAGATGCTCACAGCCAGGATGAGTCTGAAAGCTATCCCTGCTCTTATCAGATCAAGCTGTTCCCAAGCCTCAGTGTTACCTCTGGGCTGGAGGAGACTCCACAGAGATGTGACTGCTTTGCACCAAAAACTGAAGCATCACCATGTGGGAATAAGGGCCTCATTCCCCAGGGAAGAAAGCGCTGGGAATGCAGTTTCTAAGAGTTAGAAGCTGCCTGCAGGATGGTTACCCACCACCACACATTGATCTCTGGGTAGCAGAGTGCACTGGGGTACAATGCCTATTTGCTTGCTAATATTTGTTTTCATTTTCCACAATAAAATGCTAAATATGAACTATGGTTACTCTGCCTTAAATTGCACCAAGAGCTGCATTTTCCAGTTGCTTGGTTATAGCTCTTTAAGTGATACATTATATTGTTTGCCAGAATACTTCTACAAAGTCTTTGCTTCATTTAACTTGTAGAACAATTCAGCCAGATTGGTCTATAAAAGGTGTACTTAAAATCAGGATTACCCCAGGACTCAAAAGTGCTGGGTGCTAAAACGCAGTCTCTCATTTCCCATGGCCTTCTGAGCATCTGAGCATATTTATACCTTCTGCATTGCAGCAAACTTAATCAGAAGGACAGGCTTGCTAACATCTGTGCATTCCATTCACTTCTGGAGTTGTCTCAATCTCTTCTGAAACCTGATTCTGGCTGTCAGAGCACATAGCTCTCCATGCTGGGTATTATTTGGACATGTAGACATCTGTCATCAGGAAGTGTGATAGATGGGTTTATTAACCCACACAGGCAAAGACTGTGACAGCAAAGGACTCTTACACAGGGAGAAAGTATCCTGAAAACCTTACAGGTCTGCTCCTTACTTTTCCCAGCCTCTGGTTGCAGCAGGGACTGGACACTTGGAAGAGGAAAATAGGTTACACATCTCAGGATGACATATTCCCCCCAACAGCTCTGTCCAAAATAAGTTAAACAAGTACCACAGGTGATATGGAGTCTCCAACAGCAGAAGGAGAAATGGAAATAGAGGAGGCTTAGACTGGATGTTAGGGAGAAATCCTTCCCTGTGAGGGTGCTGAGGCCCTGGAAGAGGCTTCCCAGAGCAGCTGTGGCTGCCCCTGGATCCCTGGAAGTGTCCAAGGCCGGGTTGGATGTGGCTTGGAGCACCCTGGGGTACTGGAAGATGTCCCTGCCCATGGCAGAGGGCTGGAATGAGATGAGCTTTAAGGTCCCTTCCAACCCAAACCATTGTACAAATCCGTGATGAACTGATCTCCAGTAGCAGAAATTCCTGCAAGTAGGAGGGTTTGCAGCAAGCTGTAACCAGACTGTGCTTTACAAATAAGTTTAAGGAAAATAGAAATCTGTTTTAATAGAAATTATCACAAAGATTTATTTTAAGTCATTCATGAATTAAACACGAATTCACCAACTAGTCCCCACAGCTGTTTTATCTTCTCAAATTCTTTCTCCTTCCAGCCTCCCATCTAGCAGTCCCCTGGTGTGAAGCAGGACTTCACACCAACAAATGCTAGGGCAGCCTAGAGCCAAACTGGAATTTTTGGATGCTTAGTTTTGGGATTTGGTCTGCATCCACATGTAGTTTCAGCCTGAGTAGGGACAATCCTTTCTGTCTCCCAACCTTCCAAAAATAGTCAAATGCAATAAATCCTTACTGGTTTTCCATTTCCCAGGACTCTAGGATTCCTGTGCTGAAGCTCCAGAGACCTGAGACCAGGAATAGACAGAGGAACATGTCCCAACTCCTTCTTTTCCAAAAAGCCTTTTACTACAGCAGCCAGTGGCTCACAGCTGGGAAGTGACAGGGCTGGTTTTGGGCATCCAGGGACCTTCATTTCACCTCTCCTTGCTGTCCACTTGCTTGGAGCTGATTTTTTTTTTTATTATTTTTTTATTTTATTTTTAGTGAACAACTCCCTCTAAGCCTGCATTTAAGCTGAACCCCCACAAAAATGCCAATACATGTGTGTGTGTGTGTGTGTGTTGTGTGGTATATATCATATTCACAGACATCTCAGTATGTAGAGCTACATGCTGTGGCACTGGTGAACTTTATCTAAGGACACCAGAAAGATGAATGAGATGAATTCAGTTGTATCTTTTTATTTACAAAGGTGAGGGATTGCAGTCTGGGAGTGTCTGCCATTTGGGAAAAGCTGCATTTGAAACTTCAGCTCTGTATGTTTTGGGTTGTTTTATACATATTTCAAACATTTCAGGGTAATCCATGCTGTTACATCCTACAATGCTGCTGCAGACTGTGAGAGGTGGATAGAGAGTGATTTCCTTTAAGCTCTAATTCCTGGAAACAAATGACTGTCTAGAAACCTCACACTTAAAAAGAAAATGAAACAGGTATGGGAAATCTGAAAATGGGGTTTAAATGTAAGCAAGAATCCTGCAAACAAGATTTAAATGTTCATATGGAGCAGTGAAAAAGCAAACTCATAACCTTGAGTCAATTTGTGTTCACTTGGTTTGTCAATGATGCCAGGCACCACATGCAAAACAACATTTTATCACATGCAGATAAACAAAGGCTTATTTTCAGAAATATTTTGTCAATGAAAGCAGAAAAAAAGGCAAATCTCACTAACCACTGTAGCAGGATAACTCCAGCTAATAACATAACCTGCAATTTTGCAGTTTTATATTAGAAGGAATTAGAAGGAATGAAAAAAAACCCTCTCCAATCCCCTTGACACTGATTCATCAAATAAATTGTGTTCATCAGTTAACTCTCACTGATCAAATAGGGTTAAAAATTCCTGGATCTAATTCACACTGCTAATTTTGCAGAGGGGGAAAAAGCACAGTAGGATAGCAGGAGCCAAATCTGCTATTTTGCCATAACTGACTGAACCTTGGGGGCTGGTGTTTTATTCTCATAATATTTCTTTTAATAAAAAAGTGCCAGATTAAAACAGCCTTTTAGAAAACATTAATTCAGGAGCTAAAAAAAAAAAAAAAAAATTCAAATGAACTCAAATAGATTTTCACTGGTACGTTAACGTTGCATTTAGGATAATGGATAAGGAGAAGGATGGATTCTGTAGGTATAAATCAATAAGCAAGGGGGGTTGATGAAGCTGCAACCTGTGAGAGTGAAGCCCTGGTGGTTTGTGATATCATCAGGAGCCTGAGATTAATTTGGTTGACAGTCCAGTCTCCTGCATTCATTATTTTAGCATCAGGACCACAATGCACATGTTAACCAGGCAGCCAGCACACCCTCACTCAGACCCCTACAAGCACCTGGGTTACAGCAAAAACTGCAAAAGGACACGTGAACAGATTATCCTTCTTCCTGCTGTAAGAAAACTGATAGAGAGGGGGGGTTATGGAGAGATGGAGAAAATTGGTAGTTTTGGATTAGCCCCACTGCTGGTCACACACCTGGCAAGGACCTGGCTCTGCCACTCTTACAAGGCTCAGTGCTGCCTTGATGAAGATGTGTTAATGATTTCATTGGGATTTCAAGAGGAATGTCATTGGTGGCAGCATGGAGAGATGGACAACACTCTGCTCCCAGCCTGCTCTCTCAGTGGTTTCTGCCTTTGAATTTTCTACGGCTGAAAATAAAAGTTTTAAGAGACAATTTTTTTGGTTTGCAAGAAAAAGCAAAAGAGTTAATATAAGTCAGTCAGGTGCTGGAAACCCCAAATAACCTTCTGTACTCTCCATTTTCTACACAGATATCTCACAGATCATTTTTCTTGCAGGCTTATGACCAAATTCTGCTCACCTCCTGCACTAAGGGCCTCTGAAACCCCATGAAGGGACCATTGATTTTAATGGCTGTTGGATCAGATCCTTGCTCTTAGGAATAGCCCCATTAATTTCATATGGCCTGTTTATGTGAGTATATTGGCCCCAGTTTGGCCCCAAGTCTGTGACTTCCCAAGCCCTGGGAACAGGCAGAAATCCCTGTCCTGTTCTCTACAGTCTATCCCATCCAGCTGGAGTTAAGTGTATCTCATTACTCAGGGAAATTTGGATCTGGACAATTCTTCACTGATAAACAACATATTGCTATAATTAGCAAGTGTGGACTGGGAATCCTGGAAATGGAGTCTGTCCAAACTGTCAATTTAGGAACATATTGTTTAATTTACACAGTGCAGCACATTGTGCAACCTGAGAAGGTTCCCCCAGCTTGGGCCAGAGCAGGGCTTGCTGCTGCCTCCAACTCTGGAAAGCAGCTTTCAGCTTCAGACAGCAACTTTGACTCTCTTCTTCTTCTTCTTCTTCCTCTTCTTCTTCTTCTTCTTCTTCTTCTTCTTCTTCTTCTTCTTCCTCTTGGCCTCCTCATCTAGGGTGGAAGTGAAAGAGGCTGAAAGGCCTGAAAGAGGCCACGCACAGTTCCTGTACAACCACTGCCAAGCTGCTTTTATAGCTAAACCCTGAGGATTCCCATTTTCCAGAAGAAAAGTCTTCCCTTCTGGAAGGCTTTGTGCAAGGAGTGTTGTGAGGGGGACAGTACAGTCCAAATCATAGAATCAATCACAGAATCACAGACTAATCATACAATTACAGATTCATGGAATGGATTGGGCTGGAAGGGACCCTAAAGACCATCTTAGTTCCAACACTCCCACCATGGGCAGGGACACCTTCTACTATCCCAGATTGCTCCAAGGCCCATCCAGCCTGGCCTTGGACACTTCCAGGGATGCAGCAGCCACATCTCCAGTCATTCAGACATTCTCTGGTCCACCTGTGCTGGTGTCTGACCACCTTCAAAGTCCAAAATGACCATCCAAAGCCTGCTCCACAGAGAGGTTTGCTTTGTTTATAAATTACCATGAATACACTAGCAGAAATGCACAGCAGAGTTGTTTTAAGACAAATATACACTATTAAATTTCCACCTGGGCTGACTGGAGTCAGAGCATCACATTTTGCCTCACATTCTCCAGGCCAGATTATTCTTCAGTTATCAGACTTCCCCTTCACTTCCCTGCTTGTCTTCTAATCAAAGGAAACCACTCCAACTTTTAAATGAAACTAATTTTCATATTGCCCACATATACATACAGTTAAGAAATTACAGTGACAGTGATAAAAAATGTTAATTTTTCTTTCCAGATGCTTGTAAAACAGCCTTAACATATGTCCGCTGTTTAATTAACAGAGCGGCAGCATGGTGGAGGGAAGCCAAACTAATAATTTAAAGAAGCATTCTCCCTCCCTTGATTTGAATCCCAAAACACATCCATCATGTGCATTTCTGAAACTGCAAAAGATTTAATTTTCTGAACTTTCAACAAACATCATAAAACAAGTCAAAGAGAAACCTGAAGTCAGGAGCGGTCGCCTTGAAGAGAGTTCAGCTTCAGAACTTGCACAGAAATTCATTTTGTTAAGTGACTAAAAACTCCAGTGCACTTTTTTTTTTTTCTTATTTTTTAAATTAGCTTTTATTGTCACCTCCTGCTGGGTGGCCAAAAGGTGCCGTTTTGCTGCTCAGGTTCTGGTTTTGAGCTGCCTCCTTGCACAAGATTGATGAGGATGTAATTCCTCCCTCCAAGCAGAGCCAGGATGAAACCAGTGGCCTCACCCACTCACGGAGCCTTTTCCTGTAGTATTTTTGTGCTGCCAAATTTCTGGGGTATTTGTCTTTCCTCCCCAGGAAATACAGACATGCTGCTGCCCCAGCTTACAGCTGGGGGGCTGAGACAGTTTCAAGTGCACGTTCGACACATGCATTTTAACTAACTCCACTTCTGGAGCTGCTCCTCAGGCTCTGGAGGGGGAGCAGGGAGGATGCTGAGGACCTTGGTGTGAGGTGAAGGTCTCTCTCCTGCAGTCCAGAGTCACCAGCCCAGCACACAGCTGATAGCCCAAGCTCTGCTCTTGCAAGGGCAGCACTGAGGGTCTGAGATGGAGCAAACAGAGCAGACGGGGAAGGTGCTGCTCTCTGAGCTCACATCTCTTTGCCCCCTCACAAAAACAAGGCCAGAGGGACAAGGCAAACCTAAAACTGTCATTTGCAAAACTGGCACAGAGGACACATCTCTGAAGCCAAAGTGAACTTCCCAGAGAGGGCCTTGCCCTTTCTCTGAAAGCACATCGAGAGCTTCATCCCCCTCTGCCCTTCGTGTCTGGGATGACTGTAGGATATTTAAAGGTGCAAAAAGCTCTCCTTACCTCCTTCCCCCTCTTGTCAGCAAACAACAATTTGTATGTAGAAGGGATCAAATCCCTCCTGGAGATTACTCTGAAATCCGTGGGGGAGGAGGAGGTGCCACCACAGCCTTTAACCTCTTCTGGTCACCTCAGACACAGGGAAAGCCAGCACTGCCCACTGCTCACAGCCAGGAAATGATGCACCCCATCCTCTGCAAAGCTAATGACTCCTCCCGAGGGACCAATATTCCTGGGAAAGGAGGTTGTGTTTTATCAACCTGATGGAGCAGTCTCTGCTCCCAGAGAGACACACGGTGTAAAAGACAGAGCAGCAAGGTGCCAGCTGGGGAAATACACCCTTTCCTCTGTGGAAAGGAAGAGATTTGTCAAAGGTGATGCTGTATTTTATTACTGTATTGAATGAAAGAGCACATTAACAGACTCCTGGTAAATATTAACCAGGAAGAGGAAAGATGGGGACAGAGTATTTTCCTTCTCCAACTTTTGTAGAGAGCACACAGTCATAAAACAACCTAGAAATTAATCTGCTGATAGATTAGAGACTGTGAGCGTTAATTGACCTTTTGATCTCCCAGTTGTTATTTTGGGTCTTGCAGGGAGGGATATTAATGAATCTGAAGTTATTAAATGAATTTCTCACTTGCTGTGGCAGCATTTGGCTCCCAGCAGAGAGGATCCCTTTGGGCTGGCCCTGCTCTGGCTGGGGTTCTCGGAGGGGTGGAGACAGAGACAGGTACTGCATGCCAGGCAGGAGGAGAGCACCCAGCTGTGGTTTCCAGGCAGTCTTCATGCCCTACATGACTAAAGGGAGCTGAAAACTCCCCAGCTTGAAATTGAGAGCATGCCACAAACTCTTGGATCAGTGTCACTCCTAATTCCAGTGCAGCTCAAAGCCAGGGGATCAGTTTATCACCCTCCAGAGCCCACCAGGAGGGTGGTGCAAACAGACCTGGCCAAATTTCCCCAGCTCTCTGTATCCCTGTATCTGGAGCAGCTCTGTACCCTTCAAAAGGGTTATACCAGGCCATTGTTTTGCCTTGTTTTCAACATGGAACCTCAGGCTGTGTTTTCCAGAGATCCTGCTCCCTAATTTTGAGACCACTTAGGCCATGGACAAAGTCATTGTCCTGTGGCAAGAACTGAGTGGAAGGTTCCCAGAAACCTTGGAAAAGCCTGAGCTGGCCTTGTTCATGTCATGGCCCTATGTGGTACTGGTGTCATGATCAGACAGAATTTCTCCAAAGTGCACAGACAGTGGAAGGACCATCTTGGATGAGCTTCCTCTTAGTCTGAAAGCTGGAGATAAATATTTTGGGGAAAAGTTGCACACAGTGAGTCAGTTAAGATAGCAGGGCCTTTCTCCAGAAACCTGGCCAGCCCTTCCCATTACAGAACTAGTCTTTGGCTAGCTCTCCAAAGGAGGCTCAGTGACTGTGTACATTAAAAATGCTATCACCATTATGGGCTCTTCACTAAAGGTACAAGAGCATGACAAATATATGTAATTTGCAAATTGGCTGGTCTTTTGCAATAATTTAGAGACACTAGTTAGAGGCAATAGAAATCTAACAATTACTGATGTTTAAGGTTTGCATTGTTGCTCTGTGAATATTTCATGCATAAATGAACTTCCCCTGGACCAACTGCTGTTTCTGATGAGGCGCTCTGAGGCTTTATTGCCAAATACACAGCGGGGCTCCCCCAATGAGCCACATAACGGATGATGCATCACCTTCACAGCTTAAATAATGCAGAGTATCTGCATTTTATAGAGTGGTGGTACACTTTATTTACATATCAACTGAGTGGCCAGGCTGAATATGAAAAAATATGTGAAGGAAAGAACATGGCACTTTTAATATTTCATATTAGCAAGCACCCTGCAGGCTCGTCAGGCTGAGATGAGAGCTTATCTGCCTGATTTCTGTGTGTGCATGTCTCTGTCTGAGAAAATCTCTTGCAAAACTGATGCAACAAATGTCTTTTCCCATTCTTGTGAACTTCTTCAGCACTATTGAAAACAACAGGTGCAGACTGCTAATCAGAGATTGACTTTCCAGGTGCCATTTGTTTGGGAAGAGAATCAAACCCACCCTTAAAATCTCATCCTGTTCCTTCCTGGGGCTGCTGGGAGATGTAGTCTTCCTCTCTACCACTCTGGAGAGAGCTGCAGGCTATTTCTTCTTATAGGGAGGTTATCCATAAAGCCTCATCATCCTGCTAGGACTGCAAGGAGGCCCTGACCTCAGAGAAAAAACATCATCCAAAATGCAGCCTATTGCAACAGCTGATGAAACTTCCTATGTCAACAAGTCTGGGTTGATGGAAGGGAAAAATAATATATGAAAGCAAGAATTACTTCTTCCCTATGAATAGTGTGTCTTGCACATCATAGTCTATTTGGGGCTGTACCTCAGGGTATGGATCCTCTTTCTGAAGCAGATTACACAAACATTCACACTTGAACCCCAAATCCTTTGTCCTTCATGAAAGCCCCTCAGATCTCATCCCAAAAAGGCCCTGTCCAGAGGACTGGTCCTTGGATGTTTACCATCAACTCCCCTCGTAGCAAAGAGCTCCAGTGACCAAACATGGCAAGGATATTAAATTCTTTAAAGCAGCAATCTGCACCCTCCATGGAAAGAATAGCCCAGCAGAGCACAGGTACCAATTCTTCATTTGTTTTTCTGCAGGACTGGTGGGGATGTGTCTGCCCACCACAGCTTCCTTCTCTGCCCAGCATCTGGTGACAGCGTGCAGCATCTTCCTCACATTATGTCTCATTCAGAGAGGAACTGATGTGTACCAGCCCTTTTTTGTACAAACCTATTAAAATTCCAATGCAAATGACCGGATTCATAATCTGGGCTTCATTGAGAAACACAGTTTCCTGCTTTCCCCAGTAATGAAATTACTGGTTGTGCAGATGCTCCATTTCTAAGCTAATTCAATCTCGGAGTGTTTTTTTAAGGCGGGATGTGTGAGGGCAGGGGAGTGAGGATGTGCAGGTTTGTGTGTGTGTGTGCACACAGCCCAACACATCTGCACAGCGTGTTTCCCAGCACACAGACCCACGGGCTATTTAGTTAGATAGCCAATTATAATTATAAATGCAATGGGAATACCAGCAGTATATTGTATAGACACGATTAAAAATAAACTGGGAAAGCTAAAAGCAGCTTAGTCGCCAGAAACTAATACACTACTGGGGCAAGTTGTGGAAATGCCTGATTATTCTCTTTTGCTCACTCCATCCCTGGGGGATCTTCCTGAACTGTTACTTTAACTGCACAACTTGCCTTTTTCACTGTGATAGTCAGCAGATGAAGCCCTTCACATTTAAGTGTAATAGTGCCAGAGAGACCAACTGCTCCTAAGAGTTACAACCTATAAATGTCGCTTCTGTGTCAGGATGAGGATGTGCCACTGAAGATGCTGAAGTCTGCAGAGGGTTTGCTTGACAATTCATGCAGGCCATTAAACTTACTCCTCCCCTCATCCACCCAGCGTTGTGTATGCTGGGATTTCTTGCTTGCTTTCACAGCTTTGAGTAGCTCCTCCAAAGCTGGCAACAACTGAGCAATTTATCCCTGGGACGGAGTGTACGGCACAGCATTTGTTCAAGCTGTACTTGTCTTCACCTGTCGTGGCTGATGAGAGCTCCAGGACAGACTGCCTGCACTCGTCTGTGTCAGATGTGGGTATCCTTACCCAGGGCAGAGAGAAAATGGAGATGGACATCAAGTGGTGCCAGGATGAGACAGGAGTCCTGTAAAGCAGATATAAATCACCCCCCTGTCCCCGACAGTTGTCCAGTGCAGGTGGTGCTGCCCTTTTCCTTTTCATGGGAACATACACACAGCCTTCTGCACCCAGCCTCACTCTTTTCTGGAGGAGTTCTGGGGGGTCTACAGGGGGAACAAGAACATTTCTATTTCTCCACAGCACCAAGATGTTTCTGGCTGACTGAATAAGGGGGATTTCAGTCTGCCTTGTCAGGAGGACATGATTACATCTTTGCCTGAAGTGTACAGCAAGAAGAATAACAATAGCTGAGCACAGGGTTGGGGTTTTTGGACTCATAACCCAGTTCTGGCCTGAGCTGAAAGCCCAACACACCACAGCCATAAGCACAACTCAGAAGAAATGCAGGAGTCCATGTAAGCATTTATCCCAGTATCCACACTAACACAGGTACAAGATAGAGATATTAAATATTTACTTATTTTGGTTATCACTTAGACCCTGACAGCTGGTCCCCAAGGTGGGTTCAGATATGTCACAGTGTGCACAAGCAGTGTAAGGCATGGACAAGGCAGCCCCATACACCCACAAGTGTTCCTGCCCCCAAAAGAGAGTTTTTGAGACCTTGGGAAAGGAGGAAAGGCACTTCTCTGAGAGGAATGATGGTGCAGAAAACCCCATGGCTTGGTGTTGCTCACTGTTGGGGGTGGCAGGGCAGAAAGGAAAGCCACAGACAGCAGAGGGGATGAGGTTGGGCTGAGTGAGGAGGTGAGTGGAGCAGGCCCAGGCAGGGCTGTACAGAAAGGCTGGACCATAGGGACACCCTGGGGAGGGTGACAGACCCTCTGCAGCAAATGGAGGTGGATCATAGGGACAGCTGCTCTCTGGATGGGAAAAGGGAGCAGCACAGAGTACTGACAGGCTGACAGGCAGGACTGCCTCCACTTGGGGTGTTCTTATGCTCCACAGCAGCTTGGAAACTGGAGGAATGAGCCTGTGTAGCCCCAGCCTGTGGACAGTCAGACACTGCCATCCCCATTCCCACTGCCTCCCATCTCGGGGTCCCCACGGTGATTCCCTCCTCTCCCCTTCAGCCTCTCCCATCTCGGGGTCCCCATGGTGATTCCCTCCTCTCCCCTTCAGCCTCTCCCATCTCAGGGTCCCCTCAGCAGCAGCAGTGGCTGCCAGTGCCACCAGCACACAGGGAGGAGGCAGCAGCTGATTTTGCAGCCACTTGACCAGAGATGTTGGTTGAATTGGGCTGAGATGGGGAGGGGGAAGAGCTGAGGATCCTTTTGAGGCCGCCACCTGGGACTGGTGGCACTTCTACTAATGCACAGTGAACAGCTAAATCATACATTATTGATTTGTCAGACGTATTTGCATATAAATAAGCATGATCATTCATACAAACCTTAATGTTGTTGTTCTCCCTTTAGTGTTGTGATCACAGATGAATGACTCTAGTTAGACACAATTCAGGAAAGCTTGTACCGCTGCAGCAAAGTAAGCTGCTGATTTAAAACTACATTTATTGGAGCATGTAAGTGTGACAGTCTATTGGTGAATTTGGGGAAAATTAGTCTAAAAGACAAGATAAATGAATCCTGAAAGTGGTATTGTGATGAAGAAATGATCCCTCCATGCTAGTAAAGCTTTGATGCCAGAAATATTGTAAATGATAATTAACTGGGAAACACAGAGGAATTATATTTCAATTGTGTTTTCAAAAGGACTTAGAATTTTACAGGCAAATTGATTCGCTTCTCCCCCTCCCCCAGCCCTGTGATTATGAAAGATTGTCTAATTTACAACATGAACTATGAAGCATATGACAAATCGCTGGCTTGCTTTTATGCATCTTGTTTGTACGTTTCTCCCGGGTAGATATCTGCTTATTGTTTTTAAGCAAACCAAGACATGTATTTTTCAATTAGTCTTTCCCTAGGCCTAATCTAGACAGATCTGCAGGCCAGCACAACACACTGACCCATGAAAATTATATCTGCTGTATTAATTCATTAAGCATTGCAGGATCAGGCTGTAAGATCTCAGTCCCTGATAACATCAGCAGCATGAGCAGGGTTAGTCTGCATCCCTCCCCTGAAAAGAAAATATTATAGATTGTGCAATGCAGGGGAAACATTGCTTGCTAACACTTCATTTTAATTGTCCTAAATTAGAGCTGAAGACTTACAAAACTGTGCGTGACAGCCAATGAATACCAAATGAATTCATTAGGATCAAGGCTGTTACAATGAATAACTAACGAATCCATAACAACAGCTATATCCTTTCTGCCTCTGCTGGCGGCTGCAGCAGGGAGCCCTGGAGGGAGATATCCTGACCCTGGGGCCAGCACACTTTGCCCCATGCCAGCCTCTGATTGCAGCTCTGAGGGAAGCTGGTGTCACCTGGATTGCTCGGGGTTAGGGACCAGAGTGGGTGGGTGGGTGGGTGGGTGGAGAAGGGGAATCAAACAGGACATTGCAGGAGTGAGGCACAACCACCAACCCCTGAGCTTCAGAGCATCCTGCCTGGACTCCACGGGGCCAAGATGCAGCTTGAGCCACATCCTGCCACTTGTTCCAGGGTATCCCAGCATTGCTGCTGCTGAGTCCTGCCCTTCTGATGGTGTTATCAGAGTGAAACCCATCTATTATCACCCATAACTGCTGCATCACATGCACTCTGATCCACCCCAGAGGATTCAAGTGTCTCACGATGGTCTGGACTGTTCCTATCTGTGCTCTGGGGGCAGCGTGTCCCTGGTGAACACAGAAAGGTGCTGTTGAAGGAGGGAAAAAAGAAAAGAAACACCTTCATATGCAAGGAGTTTGCACCTTGTGTTTCACTGGCAGGGCTCACCATAACTCATACAGAATTCAGTGAGTTGGGATTGTGAAAGAAGTGGGGAAAAGAAGCTTTTATTACTATGGAGAGGTTTTATATGGTATTGTCTTCCTTAGCAGAGGATGTTAATTTTTTGGGTGGCTATTCAATGAAAGAAAATACAAAAGACAATGACTCAGCTAAGTGGCCTCTCAAACCACTGCAGCTGTGTCAGGGAAGGGAGCCTTGGAGCAGGAAGGCGTGAAGACCACCCTGCCAGGGAGCATCTCAGGACACTGCAGATGATACCAAACCATCACCAGGTTTCTACCAACAAAAAAGAGGAAAACACTGTACTGAAGAATTTCTGCTAATTGGATGCTCAAAGAAACACACAGAGAACCAGGGGAACGTTTAATTCTGCACTGCTACATCAATGCTGTTTATCCCCAAGGGATACTGAATTCTTCTTCCTCTGGTCAAGGTTCCCATATTTTTGCAGAGATGTTGTGAGAAGGAAGGAACATTTCTGAATTGAGGAAAGATTTCCAAGGAGCCCAGAAATTTGCCAAAGGTCTCAAGCTAATGGCCTTTGCTCCTTTCAAAAAAGGTGTCCCTGTGTAAGTAGAAAAGTGCTCAGCCTCCCTGCCCCTCTGGGCTTGGGGCAGCCTTACAGGTCAAGGTGATGAAACCTGGCAGGTGAACTTGTGCTCTTGCCTCCAGATTTGTGCCCCTCTCCCTAAATAATGGCTCCTGTCCTCAAAAAGGAACACGTTCCTGACATGAGCTCCAACATACCTTCACCAGCACTTTCACTTCCCATTAAAACCACAACAGCAGGGAAGCTGCAGGGATGGGGAGACAAGTGTCTGCTGCTTGGAAGTGGAGCAGGACAGACAGCAAGGGACAGCTGCTTCTTAACCTCACTGCAGCAAAACTTCCTGAAGCAGCACATCTTGGTCAATGCCTCCAAGTAATTTTGGGGTCTTGGACCAAACAGTCTGGGTTTTGTATGAAAAATTGTTTGGATTGTAAGGAAGAGGCTATTGGAACCCTGGGTAATGAGTTCTAGGCAGGAGACAAGCAGAACTGGGAAAAGCAGGGACAAGCAGTAATCATCCTCTGAAATCCAAATAGCAGGAGCAGGGCCCCTGCCCTTGCTGATGTGCTTTTGGGAAATGGAGCTCATCCTGGAGAGAGAAAGTAAAAGCCAAGCATGTGCAGGGAGCCTGTCTGGTGAGCAGCCTCCGTTCAGGCTGTTTGCAAACTCTCCCTATGCTTATCATCATGTAATTGAAATAACGTGTATTGACAGGGACTTGAAAACAACTGCTCAATTTTCCTGAAAATGCAATTAAACTTCGTTTATTCTGGGGATCGATCCAATTAAAAGGGGGGAAATTTCAGATGGTCCGAGTCTTACAATCCATCTTAACACACTGTGTCTATCACTGTGATGTAATAATTCCCCCAATCAATGCTTTAAAAGCATTTAGCAGTCTTGATAATGAACTTTTGTCAAAATAACCTTACAAAGCAATAAATGAGAGCAGATTAATATGTAGTCATAAAGCTATGAATGGTTTAACGCTTTGAAAGGTTTGCTTCATAAATTAGACTTCTTTATTTATTTCTTTATCATAATGTCTCTCTCTGATACTATTGCCCAAGGTTTAGGTAGACAAGAGGGACCTGGGGTGAGCCCTTGTTACGAGAGGATGGATGGATATGAACTAAGGATGTTTTATTGACATTACAGCTCCTGTGGCCTCCATGGGCAAAACCAGAGCAGCTGTAAGTAAACTTGTCATAGCACTGATCTTCAAACCCTGAACAAAGGGATCTCTGCTCAAATTTCCAGTAAGGCTCACTCCCACCCATTCAAGCAGCCCCACTTGACCGCCCCAGGACTACCATAACTGCATGAGCATCTTTTCACAGCCACTGAGGATTGAGAAACAAGCCCCACTCTGACACTCTGAGGGGTTATGCAACAGCTCTTAATTGTGGCACTTCTTTAGGAAATGCCCAGTTTCGATGTCTGCCTTCCCTGGTACTGATTTAAGATATTAAATCATCTTCCTAATATTGTAGCTTCGGGCTGAGCCCAGCAACTCCCTTCCTACTTTATAACATCTGTGGATGCCATGCATTTTGATTCTCAGCTAGAACGAGTTCTTGAACAGTTTTCTGCTTCTTGCACATAACTGTGCTTAGGAGAGTTACCCATCTCCCCTACTGCACTCTCAATGTGCTGTTCACAACAACCAGTTTTTCTTAAATGTCTGGTGTTCACTAGAAGAACCAAAATTAGCAAAGACACAGCTTAGAAATGGGAACCTCAAAGGATACATTACTGCTGGAGACAGGAGCAGGGAAAATGCTTCTTTTCCAAAGGAGGGCATGAGGTCCCAATTTAGAAATGCAGATTTCCATTTTAATATTAATTTTTAGTGCCCTGGCTAAAACTGTCTCCTGGTAAAGTCTAATAGAAAGTAACCTGGGTGAAAGACCCTGCTGCTAGAGAGGGCAGATGGTTTCAATCATTTTTATTCTACTCAAGTGCCATGAAAAGTTGCCTGCAGTGTGTGTGTGGTGTTGGAGGGTGACAGCTCGCAGGAGACAGGCAGAGAACAGCTTTGCCCCTTCCTGCTCGGGCTCTTTTAGCACATTGTGAATGCCCTGGGCAAGCTGCCAGCTTCTGGAAAAGAACCCGTGGGTCACAGACCTTCAGCTGCACTGAGGGTTTCACTGTCCAGGGGCTCAGTGTCCCTCTGGAGTTGAAAACACTGTGAGGAGAACTGGTCTGCAGGGTCTTCACCAAATTTTAACAGCATCCCACATTAGAAAGAGAACTGGTCTGGTTTTCAGGGATGCTGGGGCCTCTCTGCACTCACTGCACTTGCTGTGCAAAGGCAGTTCTCCACCTCCCATGAAATGTGCCCTTCTCTGCAGGGCCACAGCAGCCCTTCAGCATCTCAGAGCAGCAGCCTGGTATTTTTGGAGACACCAAATGGAGAGAAAAAAGCCCACTGCACTGAGTGTGAGCCAGAGGGAGAGCAGAACCAGCATCCACCTCTCCCATGCTGTCAGTCAAACAGGTCCCACACTATTCCATTAATCCCTGTGACTTGCTGGTTCCTGCAAACTGGATGTGTGCCGGATCCATGCAGGGTTGATTTACAGACATTTTGCCAGGGCTCAATAACTGTAAAGCACACCAGCACTGCATGAAAAATGCTATCTGCAAGAAACCTTTTAGCTCAGCAGAGATGGTAGTAAGTGGCAGCATTTCCCTTTCTGCAAACTTCCAGTGGAAACATTTCATTTGCATATGATATTAATTGCAGAAGAAACAGGCTTGCTCCTTCCCATCTAATCCACACAGTTTTTTATGTGCTGTTTTCCTACAAGAGTAAGGAGCTGGGATGAATAGTGTAGGTGCAGCCCATTCCCTGAGCAATCTGCAAAGGAGGTGACCTGCTGAAATTGTTGCTTTCTGAAATGAAACTCTGCTAATTGCACCCAGTGCCCTGCTTTTTGGCTCACTTTAGCAGGTTTTTCTACAGCATCAGAAAAATGTGTGTCTTTTCCTCAGCATGACCTGGAGTTATGCAGATACTTGGTTGAACAGCTCCTAAGTACATGTGCAAAAATAATGTGGGGAAATGATAACCCAGGGAAGATCAGGGCACAGATACATGGCCTGTTGACCCGGATGGATCTGACAGAAATCCTGCTATGCCCTTGCTATGTAGAATATTGACATTAATGAGGTATTTTATATTTTTTCTGACCACCCAAACCTATAGTTGGGCTCTTCACACAGAAAAAACTACGAGGTGATTATCTGCCAGGTTTATTCCACCAACCAAGGCAGGCACTTTTCCCTCTAGGCTTGTTTTCTCTACAGCCTGGACATGCCCCACATCATTCCCTCAAGACCTGTTTCTCCCTAGGGATTTTCAGCAGTTTCTCTTCCTTTTCCTGTGGCAGTGGGAGGGCTGGGGCAGCACGGGGCTGGAGCCTCAGGGCTCACAGAATCCTGCCAGCAGCTCCATGCCACAGCACTCATTTTGCTCTTGGGCCCTTCCTTCCTTCACCTCAAAGAGTTTCTATTTCATGTTTTCGTTTCCAGTGGCTTGGTATTTTGGGGGAGGATAAGGGAGGACTACAGCATGTTTCAGGAGTAATCTATTCCTCAGCATTCAGTCCCTCGTGTCTCTTCTGCTGGTCCTTTGAAATAAAGTATTATTCAAGCAGAAGAGAAAAAAAAATTATGAAAGAATCCTACTAAACCCCAGATAAACATATGTAAAAAAATAATTCCAGGTGGAACCATTACAGGTTAAAATTAAACTTATTTCTTCTGAGTGTCACTAAAAAAAATTTAAATACCTCTCCTTCCTGCCCCCCCCCAATAAAAAAGAGATCATTTTGATATTAAAGGTATTGCAGCAGCTTTAAGGGACTCACAGATCAAACATCATTTGGGAAATTTCAAAGGGTTGTTTCAACAGTATCACTTTCTGCCATTTCCCACTCTGAATCCCTTCTTCTTATATTTTGGTTCCTGATGAAGTTTCAGCTGCTCCTGAAGTCAGTCCTTGTGTTCTCGGCTATCAAAGAGCATTGCAACATCAACGTCAGAGTTAAACTAAAAAAAAAAAAAAGAACCTCTAAAAAAAAGCATCCCTTTTCCTTTGGAGATCAGAAAGTCAAATAAAAAGGATGCTGATTTGTGGAATAAAGGGTGGGATTCCCTGCTGAGACGATAGGAATCTTCTGACTTAACTGAGTTAAGATTTGAATACATTTGGCCCAGACAAGGGGAGAAAAAAAAATCCATTAGTTTTGAGAAAAGCCTCACACAGTTTCAAAAGGAAATATGTTAATATAAAAATATTTTTTTTTAAAAAGGAAAAAAAAAAAGAGACTTGTATGTGTGTTTTGGAGGCCAGGAGTTTAATACTATCAGCCAGAAGCAAAGAGAGAAATTAAATTACATGACTAGCACCAAGTCTTGTCTCCTGCTGCCAGGACATGGATGGGGGAACAAGAGACTCCTCTGCAGCCCTGCTGGATCCAGGCCCTGTGGCCACTGGAAAACCACTCTGGGCACTGTGCCCTGCCACGGCCATCCCTGGGGCACCGTGCAGCCCTCCATGGGACAAAACTGACAGCTGGTCCTTGCTTTGGGCCACTGCCTGGGTCCCAAAGCTGCCCACACTGAGGGGTCATGAGCCTCCCCCACTCTGCCTCAGTTTCCCCTCTCTGCAGGGATCCCAAAGTGCTGTTCTCTACTGTGCAACACCCCAGACCCTCTGATCCCAGTGGGAATCTTAGTCCCTCCTAACACCACAAACTGATTTCCACCAGCCCGATGCCAGACTGCCCATCCCTCAGAATCCATGTGGCAAATGAGCAAGAAACCCCAGATAACTGACTTCATGGAACTCCATAAAACATTTCTGATGGCCCAGCTGCTTGTTCCTCTGGCATATCCCTGGTGAGGGCAATGGACTCTCTGCATCTGAGGGAAAGTGTTCTGCATCACAAGACACTGCTGCCATTGCTGCCCAGTTCCCACAGCCACCAGCCACTCCTGGCTCTGAAAAATGGGATTTTTCTACTGTGCAGCAGCCCAGGAGAGGAGATGGCAACTGATGCTGGTTGTGGCTTCATAGCACTTGAAATGTGCCGTGTTCATCAGCAGCCTGGGAAAGCCACGGCATAGGTGTGTGTCCTTTCCTCCCCACAGAGCTTTGCTGCTCCTCTGTGCCTGAGCAGTGCTGAGGCATGTGAGAACTCACCCAAAAATAATCATAATAGCGTGAGACTGCCCTTCTTAATGAGGGCCTGGGAAAAGCTGGTGTCTGGGGAGAGGCTCAGTCCGGCCATGGAGTGGCTGCAGGCTGTAACGTGGGGCTGTCAGAAGAGCAGCTCAGTATTAAATCCTTTTGATGGTTCTCCTGCTGAGAGAAGAGATGATATCTCATCATTAATGGAGTTGAATTAATATAAATTAGGCGAACAGCTCCTCGCTGCTTCCGTTCAGGCAGAGAAAAGGGGTTTATTGGGGAGGCAAAAGCAACGATCCCTTTCGCCTCACATTCACTCTGCCATCCATAAAGATGCTGCTGACCTCGCAGTCTCGTCCCTCCCCCTCCCCTCCCCTGGCAGGGCCCCGGCGACGTAAAATAAAATGATTATGTGACATCCTGAGAATGTGGGGACTGTCCACAGCACAGACCTCTGGTGACCTTTACACGAGTGACAGGTGACCTCTGTAAATCAGCCCTGGGGAGACCTGAGCTTGCCAGGAGGGCTGGAGCCTCCGCACGCTCTGCGGCAGCACTGCCAGCTCAGAGACTGTAACTCATGGCCAGTTCAGGCTGGGGAACATCTCTGGAGTCCCAGGCAGGGCTCTGAGTGATATTTCATCTCCTCTCTGCCTTGTATCCTCCTTCTTCCTCCACCTGAACTGTGAGTTTCATCCTTTTATACCCCTCACACACAGGCAGGAGCAGCACTGAGCAGATTCGCAGCCCTGTCCAGATTTACTCACAGGTTTCCAGGCTGAGTGGCAAGAAATGAACTGCAGAGAAGCAGCCAGGGAACTGCCCAGCTCCTCAGAAACAAAGATTGAGAAATTATTAGTGCAAAGTTTTGAAGGCAAAAAGGGTTATTTCTTTATTGCATTGGCAATAATTATTCAAGAGCAAATGAAAACCTTACAGGGTGTTTCAGCAAGTGCAGGGAGGTGGCAGAGTGTCTGTCTGTGTGTCGGGGTGGAATGGATCCATATGTCAGAGCATATACCTGATCCATTTTTTAAAGCTATAAAAGACAGACAGGACAGACAATGTATATTATATTATGCACTTTTAAAAGCTACATTAAAAGAACATCATTAAGGCTGCAGGGCCAAGCACTCAGACAGTAGCTATGTCATGTTCCAGGCTGCCTGCCCGGCTTCACTTGAATCCCCCAGCCTATGAATGTCTCATGGCACAGGTTAATAGTATATTGTCCAGTTTTTTCTCCTTCTCCCCATGCTGTACATGGAATGGATGATTTGTGCCACGTTAGAGCTTTCTCTAGCCTGTTATTGTCGACTCCAACCACAGCCCAGCAGCAGCTCCAGCCCTGGCTGGTGTGAATGTCTGTGCTACCTCCACACCTTCATAGCCAGGAGCTCTCCTCTGTCAGCAGCACCACTGCTGCCCTGGGAGCCCAGGCTGGGGCCAAGTCCCCAGGGAGAGGAGCCCAGCCAAGCTCCCACCCTGCACAGAGGCAGAGACACAAATTCCTGCTGGTTCTCCAAGCCCTTGCAAAGCCGCCTGCACGGTACCAGAGGAGGGAGATGCTGCTGCTGTCTGGCGTGAACAAGGAAAAGAGAGAGAGAGGCAGAATTCAAATGAACTAATTTCTTGTTCTAAGACCTTTTTGCCCCTTTGCAGCTGCTTCTGACACAAAGGCAGAACCTTATCTCCCCGCCGCACGATCCAGTGCTGCAAACAAGCGCCTTGTTGTGATGCACAGAATGTGTGGCATCTGAGGCAGCCCACACAGAGCCAGGCTGAGCGGGAGCCACATTCCCTTCCTCTTTCTGACCAGCTTCTTATTTTCATTCCTGCTCCCTCTTCCTCCTGGAGCCTGCAGTGAGCTGGTTTGCGTTCAGCATCCTCCCCTGCACCCACGGTCCGTGCAGGCAGCAGCAGTGAAGGAGCCGCATCTCTCACTCTGCCAAACCTCCTCTTATCCCATGGCACGCACAGCAAACATCCCCTTCCACCCTGGTCCCAGCAGGGAGCAGAATGGACATCTCTTCCCACATCACTGGCCTCAGCTCAGGCAGCATTAGGGATGGAGGGAGATGACAAGCTTATCATCCATCCCAAAAAGCAGATTCTAATCAAAGATGCTGACATTTGAGCTTGGACTCTGGAGTCCTACCCAGCAGCTCAGTTGTCCAGGCCTCTAGCACTGAATAAGGTGTCTCTAAGGCCCCTGTCACCACCTCATCATCTTTACAATTTTTAATGTGCTTACATTCTAATTTCACTTTGAGGCAGAAAACTGATAGCTTAAAACAGAGGGGAAGAGTATTGTAAACTCCAGATGTCTGAAGCAGAGTCTGAGCCTCCCAGTACATACCTGAGCAGAAGACAAATAGATATTTTATATCTTAGTTTTTACAATCTGAGTTTTGTTTACTATTCATACTGTCCTACAAAAACTACTGTAGTTCTCTGAGGAAATTGAGTATTTTTATTTTTTTTTAAGAGAAGGAATAAAAGAACCTTGACAAATATGGGAAAGTGGTTGAAATTTTGCAGCCATGCAAGGCCTTAGAAGAAAGTTTGGAGAAGAAAACAAATTAATACTGGAAGTAAATGAGAAGTTCAGAGAAATTTAACATGATTTTACGCTGCAGTAAGAAGGAAAGGAAATGTGTTAGAATTTGGATGGATTCCAGGACTACTAATAGTGAGAGCTTCAAATCTAACCCAGCAGTTGTCCATGGAGGGGAGAGCTGGGCTCTCAAGCTGGCCCTTCAGGGTAATGCAGAGACTGAATGGGAGGAATTCCCACTAGAGAAAAGCTGGAATGTACATAATTTTACACAGCATTTCAAACCTCATCAGTTATTGCTATTCAAGGAGAGAAACTGAAGCAAGGGACAGAAGAAAAGTTTACTGGGGTGCTGAGAGCCATCAGGAACCTTTCTAGACAAACACAAGGAGGTTGATTTGCTCAACCAGGATTTAAAAAAAGAGAAGTGATACAAACATCCCAGGATCTATCTGCCCAGGCAGGAAAAGAATTAATTAAGTTGAAGGGGAAACCTGGCAAAGATCAACTCCACAGGAACTGGATATGAATACATGTAGAGCTGGCTCCCAGCCATCAGAGCAGGGATGCTTTTGAAGACCTTTCAAACATAAATAGTGGAAGAGAGAAAACATGCTGCTCACACTTAGTTTGAAGCCAAAGCCCCTGTAATACTGGGGCTCAGGCAGAACATCCCTCTGTGGGACCTGCAGGGCTGCAGGTCACAGCGCTGCATAGGAAATCCTGTGATCTGGCCAACATGTGGTCCAGGAATGCAATGGGATCCAAGATCTCCGTGCCTGCTGAAGTGGGAAACTCACCAGGAGGCATCTGGATAGATCCTCCTGAGGATCCTTTCATTCCTGGCACAAGAAGCCTCCAGGGAGTTAAACTGGAGGTGGTCAGCACCACATCCTCAAACACCATTGTCAAGCTCCCACAATTTACAAGCTGGTGATTTTAAGACAGGAGATGAGAGGCACTTTTCTCCTTTAAGGAGTGGGAACATTTTTTTGAGTTCATGTTTTCCAGGTAGTTTGATAAAACTGTCGTTTTTCCTGCCAAAATCACACAGCTGCCACAAATACCTTTCATGCCACACAAAATTCTTTCTAAATGCCCCAGATCTGTGGAGTGGGGTGAGACAGAGAGAGGAAGGAGACACTCATAGCTCCAACCCACTCCTCTGCAGGAGCAGGAATTTGCTTTCCAACTGGAATGTGGTTGCTTATTAGGGCCACAGAAGCGAAGAGGCTGCATCTGTAATGTTTCTGTCAAAGCAAATGAGGTCATTAACAGACGAGTTCAGTGATGGAATTGTCTCTTGTAGTATTTATTATATGGTCCTTTTCCTGACACCTCCCACTGAGAGAATATTAAATATTTAATGCACACCAAGGCTCTGCTCATTTTTCATTCCCACTTCAGCATTTCAAGTTGGCTCCAATCTGCTGCTAGCTATAAAGTTGACTGGACAATGGACCATAATGAATTAACTCTTTGGGAGCCACCGTAGCATTTACAGGACTGCCAAAAGACTGGGTGCTTTATCATCTCTGACTCAGGCATGTGCTCTAGAATTCAATCCTCAATTCATTAAAACAAAGTATGGGGAGGAGGGTGAGGGTGGAGAATTTGGGAAATAGGTTTCAGGAACCATACATAAATAAATAATGAAGGGGGAGATGGAAATGTTAGCCTGTCAAGGTGACAGGGTTTATTTACTCATTATTTTGGGAGCTGCTATCTTCAAAAATGAAGGTTGCTCCTGTGCTACAGTCTTCAAAATCCTGAATGAAAACTAATCCTGGGATAAAGTGGAAGCAAGACCTTTGAGAAACAGCCCACAGTCATTACAAATCTAAAAGAGATCACCCAGAAAAGCAGAGCAGGATGTTTCCCAGTGTATGGTGGTTGCTGCCCATCTGGTCAAGCAAAGAAAAAGTTGGTCTTGCTTGGCAGCAGAACTCCCCCAGGATGTCTATACCTTACAATGTCTAAAGTTTCAATGATGTCTCAAAAATCCATGTTAAAAAGTTTCCTTCGTGCTTCAAGAGGAGAAGGTGTCTGTCTACCGAGGACATGCTGCTCTGTGAAGTTTTAATTAGACAGCTCTGGTAGTTTCAACACCTAGAACTCGTTATCCCACCTCTCCTTTTCCCAAAAAGGAAAAGTCTAAGTATAAAACTGTATGGATATGATGTCTACAGGCGCTGGAGATTCAGTTACGTGTGGAAGGGTCCATCAAGGTGGCATCTGTCAGGGCTTCAGCTGCGAGGTGAGGCTTCAGCACCTTGACTCCCTCCCAGATAAAGGTATTTTCCAGGACAAATATTGCATCAGCAGGTCTGCAGAAACTCTCATGCCTGTGGTACCAGGACCACACTGGGCAGTGAAAGACACAAAAGCACAGTCAGGCTGTTTTCATCCCCAGGGTAGAAATGTCAAAGAAATCTAACCACCACACACTTTTCCTTGGAAAGAGATCCCCTGGCAAATTACTCCTGGTTTTAGACTTACAAGCTCCCATTTCCTTATCTGGTTAATGCTATCTGGCACTTTTACTGAGATACCAGGAAATCTGATTCCCACTCGTGGTGTGAAAGCAACCTGTATGTGCTTGACCTTTCTAATGTTTTTTAATTTGATTGGGTGGCTATTCCCATATTTCCTTGTCACCAGCCCTAGTAATCTGAGAGGCAGAAGTGCAAAAGACAGCCAGTAAAAATACAAGCAAACACAAGTGGGAATAACTTGAGGCCTTAGGATGCCAGAATTACTCAAAGCTACATCCTCGCTCAAAGCCAAAGCTCAGCTCAGCTCATGGCCAGGGCTCTCCACAGTGACCTTTCCATGTCATCCCAATCTTCATTCCAGGCTCAGATCCTGGGTTCAGGCTGGGGCTCTTTGCTAATGAGCTTTCAGAAGTGTTATTTTTAATTCTTGTTTGTTTTTTCTTTTTTACGGTTGCTCTGCCCAGTATGAGCACAGTCACACCAGCATAACCCTGAGCATCCCTCACATCAGGGATTCACCCTCTAGGAAAAGCTACACTGTGCATTGGTAGCAGCAGATTAATGCAACAAACTTCCCATTACAGAAGTGCCTTGGGTCGGGTTTCTGACCATTCTGCCTTTAAATTGGGGCTGTTTAAAGGAGTCAAACAAACTTGGACAGGAACAGGTATGGCAGTACAGCCATTTCCAGGCTGCTCTTGTCCTGCCTCTGTGTGCCAATGCAAGTTTGAACAAGTGCACAGTCCTTCTGCTCTTCTCTGTGTAGTTTCCCCACCAATGGACTAGGAACAGTGATGAGGGGAAAGTATAACTTGGCACCTGAAGGCACAAATGACAGGTTCATAGGAGAGCAAAGTAAATTTAAAGTTTATTTCTAAACTTTATTGTACGTGCTTTCTGCTCCCAGATTCATAAAACTCAAATTCCCTGTGTGGCTTTATGCTGAATAAATCACTTCTCCACAATTAACATTGTTTTAGTTCCTGCACCAGGAATCCCAGTGAAATGCCACACATTTTCTCCTGAGCCCTTGTGCCACACAAGCATTTAGCTTCTTACAGCCACAGGCTCTGGGTCTGTGTTTAACAGCATCTCCTGCTGCCCCTGCCAAGGGAGGACACAACCAGTTGTTCCTGACAACTGAGCAGTGTCATCCCAGAAGCAGAAGCCCCATTTGTTTTTGTTTCCTTTTCAGCAAACCTATCCCCACAGATCGATTCCAGCCAGGCTCAGAGTGCTGGTAAATAAGCCTGCAGTAGCTGTAGCAGTTGGCATTTTCAAATATTCATCTTTTCAGATGATGGCTTTTTCTCCCCCAGCCCCTTAGCAGAGAGCTTTTCTCTTCCCTGTACCCAAATTTTCTGCCATAGATACTCAGTTTCTGACTTAAAATATCTCCTTCTCGCTCCAGTGACTGTATACAGAGAGACAACAGCACAGAGCCACCCAAATTAGTGCACGTCATGGCAGACATTCAGTTTTATTTATTTATGTGGATTTAGCCATTTCTTTCTCTAGTCAATAATAAAATGCAGTGAATTTGAATGTGTGCAACTGAAAATGGCTCCTAAAGGGAACCTTCTGCTGGTGAAGTGTCTGCTGGGCTTCCATTGCCTTCCACTCAGTGCTTAGAGGGAAACAGTAGTGAAAAAGCTTCTTATCTTATTGAAACAGCATGAGAGAGTAGGGATTGTTCAGCCTGGAGAAGAACAGGCTCCAGGGAGACCTTTGAGCCTCTTCCACAGCCCAAAGGGGTTCCAAGAGAGATGGAGAGGGACTTTGGACAAAGGCATGGAGTGACAGGACAAGGGGAAGTGACTTTAAACAGACAGAGGGCAGGGTTAGATGGGATATTAGAAAAGAATCCTTCCCTGTGAGTGTGGTGAGGCCCTGGCACAGGTGCCCAGAGCAGCTGGGGCTGCCCCTGGATCCCTGGCAGTGCCCAAGGCCAGGCTGGACAGGGCTTGGAGCAGCCTGGGACAGTGGGAGGTGTCCCTGCCATGGCTGGGGGTGGAACAAGATGAACTTTGAGGTCTTTTCTAACCCTTCCATGATTCTATCACAAATAAGCATTCTTCTCCATTTCACCCCAAAACAGCCTCTAGATCAGGGCTGCCAATGAGGGGCAGGGAAGTGACCTGTTCTCACTCAGATCAGCAGCACATCCTCTCTCCTCTCTTTCCCCAACTCCTTTTTTGCCTTTTTTTTTTTTTCCCTTCTCTCAGTCTTGAGCACTGATGCAAGAATTTCAAGCAACATCAACCCTGGTGCAACCCCATTTGATTTACTGGCAGCTGGAGGCTATTCTTTGCCTGCCATCATCTGAATGGCAGATGTTATGAAGGTTCTGTTCCTGCCTTGACAAATCTAAGGTTAAAATAAAGGTATTAGAGACCTTTAGACACAAGAGCATGTCACCAGGGAGAAGAATCAAGAAAGTTCCCCTTGAATTTTAACAGTAAGGACACCAGGCACATTTACCCTGGACTGGATTTCAGTAAATAACAGTACTCATTTAGTAAAAGTTACTGAAACTTGGCATAAATTTTGACCAAATATAAAAGTCCACATTTAAGGGAGAAAAGGAACATTCTTAATTAAAGACAAGAACTTTTCCACTTAAAGTACTCTAGTTTACCTGCTATCAGGCTTGCTCCTTGAAACTCCCTTTCACAAATCACCTTACTCATGATCATCCCTTCCCAGCTCAGTGTTCACCATTTTCCAATGGTTTCTGGCAGGATCAGTGCTGAAGTAGTACAGATTTATTACTAAGTATTGTTCCTCCTTTTTTTCACCCCATGTAAACCTGCAAAACACTTTGCAGGACTCGTTTTCCTTGGGTGTCTGTAAGAGAGACAACAACCAGGGGTGATGCAGTGATTTTCCATCCTGTTTGAGGAATCTCAGTATTGTCCTCACTGAAACAGTGGCATTTGGAAGCTGGCTTCTCTTTCTGTTTCATTTGGACAACACCAGGACAGCTGGGTTAATGGTCAGAGCTCAGCTGGTGTGGTGCTGGCTGAGGATCTGCTCCTACATCTGCTCTCTGGTTTCTCAGCATCCTAAAGCATTTCATGGAAAGGTGGCAAAGTACAGGACTTATCACCTGTGACAGAGCATTATAAAGTGATTTGTGGCTGCTGGGGAGCCCTTCCAGGATTTCAGGGCTGTGGCTGAAACCTTTGATCAGCTGTATCACTTCTGAGAGCAGAGGGCCTGGTGCAGTGCTGGGGAAGGTGGTAGCTCCAGTGCTCCATCCTGTGGGTCCACATTGACCTTGTCAGAGTCAGACCTCAGTTGTGATGGCTGTAAAAGACTGATAAGACTATTTACTGCAAGGTGCTTGAATATGGAAAGTGTCAAGGATCACCCTGATTAATGACAAGGTGATGTCAGAGGGGATATCACTGCATATAATAAATCAGACTTTTTGCATGGGTTCACTTGGGTTACAAGTTGCAACTTGCCCAGAGCCTTTTTGTGATTTTACAGGACTGGAAGTGCACATTGAGCTGCTGAGCTTTATAAGATTTGCAGACCTGCTCTCCCCAGCCCCAGTGAGAAGTGATGTTTGAGTTGGCCTTGCCTTGGTTTCCCTGCTGTTCTCGCTGCCACTTGCACCTGGACCATGGGGGTGGTGCAGCAGCATTTTGCATCATCCCTTGTGAGGGTGCACAAAGTATTTTACAGTTTCACCCACCCAAACCCAACTTGTCAGAGGGGATGTGGGAGCAGTACTTGGTCAGAGCTTGTTGGAAACCAGTTAAACTCTCCAAACGTATTTGAAGGGAGGAATAGACCCACCTGGAGCATGAGCCCATGAAGGCTTGCAGGAAAAACAAGTATTTTTCATAAGTCTGGCTGACATTATCAGAGAAAACTTCCAGGAACACAACAACTGCTTCTATTGTACATGAAGCAGAAAATGTAAGGCTTTAGGCTATGGAATCAAACCTTATCCTTAGGGCAGGATTGGACCCCTGAGCACCCTGCTGTGCTCTGAACTGGCTGTGTGATGGTTCATTGTTTGCCTCAGCATCCCAGTATAACTCAGGGAGCCATTTGGCTTTGCAGGCTGAGAAGGGAATCAAATAGTTGAACTCTTAGTAAACATGCAAACACAACTGGTTGTCTTTGATGATTTGTTAGCTTGGACCCGAGCCAGGAGACCTGGGGATTGCAGCCCAAGTTCCTAGAGCTCCACAGCTGACATGCAGAGCAGCAGATCACAGTTGGGATGAGTGAAACTTGTTATCAGTTGGAGAGGCAGCCAGCAGGTGGAATCTTCCTAAAATATCTCCTGCTCATTTCCAATCTCGCAATCTTGGCTGAACTGGAGTCACCTACTTAATAAAAATTCCATATTCAGTCCATAGAAATGCTTCCAGCACAGTTAGATCAATTTCCTCTAAGCAGCAATAAACGTGTTTTCCTTTAAAAGGCCAACACAAGCACATTATCACAGCCTCTAATCCCCATTCTCTCTATTAGCTCAAAGTACATCCTAAAGGCCAAGGGTCGCAGCTAAAGACTAATCAGTCTCATTAGCCTGTCTAATTTATCTTAACTAGGGGGACACAAACACACTAAAACTGTTAGGGAGACTTTTTGATCAGAATATGGGAGTCATTCATCAGGGTCCTGCAGCTCCAAGAGACAGGAGGGAGAGAAAGGAGCCGGGGACAAAGCCATTCTCCAGGGAAGCTCTGCACCACACCCAGGCAGGCAGGATGGGGCAGAAACCCTTCCTGGAGCTCCTGCTGTCCCAGCAGGCAACACCACAGCAGGACAAGGGGAGAGATATGGAAAAGCATCTCCTTCTTGTTCTCACCCACACACCATGCAGCAGCTCAGCGTCTTCCTTGCTCGACTCCGCTTTGGCTCTGCAGGGGCTGGCTGGGCCCGGGAAGGGTCTGAGCCCAGCTGGTTAAAGTTTAACATCTCCCCAGCTGTGTCAGCCTCCCCTGTGCCTTGGGAACACGAGCTGTCCTTCCTTCTCCCATGTGCATCACTCTCCTGACAGCTCCCAGCTCCCCCCTCCTTGCTGCCCCGCCAGGCTGGAGAGGGGTGATAAGGGACACAGTGCTCAAATCCAGCAGGAAGCAGCATGAAAAGGAAGAAAAACGAAGCAAGAAATGAATACCTGTGGAAGCAGTTTTGTCTCTGGTTATCCAGATAGGTATTTTAGATGCTCCAAGAACAGAGTCCTGTTCCTGAACCTCACAGTGACCATTAGTGGGCAATGCAAATGTCCTTGCAAACAGTGCCCAGAGTTATTGGCCAGGCTCTGGGCATTGGTAGCCCAAAGCAACAAAGCAAACCCTGAGGCTAACTTCCAGCCCCAAGACTCCAAGCCACACTTTCATCCTGGAGGCTCCTGGCTAGGAGGAATTTCAGAATTTGCGCTGCCTGAACATCTTCATTGGCTATTAAAAGAGAAGAAGGCTTTCTGCTAGGAAAAGAAAGTAGATTATTAAAGGGTTTTCAATAGGAGGAGGCTGGCCAAGCTCTAAATCAAAGTCACCTCTTGAGGCTCTCCTGAGAGAAAGGAAAAGGTTATACCTCAGATCCCTACTTCTGTCCTGGAAATATGCCTCCAGAACAGTCACATTTCCAGAGTCAATCAGCCATAGAAAAGAAAGCATTGCCATTCCAAACCCTTTTCCTCATGCACAACCCTTGTTTCCCTGTCACATGCGTGTCCTCTCCCTGCCCTTTGTGTCACTGCGACGTCACAGCGCCGCAGGACACGGAGCTGAGCTGATTAAACCCAGCCCAGGCCCGGCTGCCACACAAACCTTTCATCACCCAGCCCAGGGGCTGCTGCCAGGGACAGCGGGCACGGCACAAACGCCAGGGCACCCACGTCCCTCCCTCTGCCTGGGTCACAGGAGGATAAAGTGGGGGAGCTCAGTCCCTGCCAGAGGGTTCACAGCCTGGGATTTCACCTGGGGGAGCGAAGTTTGAGGTGTGTATCATATAAACAGGTTAAATTTTGAAGGTGCAATGACTCCAACAAGAGGATTCACAAAGTGTCACAGTTCATTAAACACATGCTTAGTTTTCATCACAAACATGCACCTGGTTAAGCCCAACACTAATGAGTAAGTGAGACTTGAGTGGTCATTTAAATCTATGTTTCAAATGTTTATGAATGTTGTGTCTGTGTTTTCTTTTTGGCTTTACTTAAGACCATTTTGTGACAATACCCAGAAGTTTTGAGAAGGAAGACTTAGGTCAGTCTTACTCACATTGCCAAGCTCCTTTGAGCAGGTTCAACTCACCCCACACAACATGTCCAGGCTGGGCACCCTGTCTAAGTTGGTAGCTCCAGTTTCTTCTGTAATCAGGATCAGAAATGGCCACCTCTGAAGGAGGATTCATCCTTTCTGTCTGCGGCAAGAATTTTAGGGCAGATGAATCAGTTTGTGGAGAACCTTGCCTTTTTCCCAGGGCAGCTGAGGAAGTCTAGACTGTAAGCTTGGATTAGTCAGTTCTCAGCAGCAAAAAACATTGCACTCTCAACATTTTTCAGACCATAAGGTCAGGTGAGATGATCCAGGTCTCACTCTCAGAGCCACACAAGCCTTGCAGTGAGATATTAGACAGTTTTTTCCCAAGAACAAGGATGGGAAGTGCCCACCCTTGTAGCCAAGCTCTGCTCACAGCCATTTACACATCACTAAAGACACAGCTGTGGAATTAGAAGAAATACACTATCAGGTCCTTGTTTCCCCAGGCAGAAACTTGCAGGGACAGATTTCCAGCTGAAGGTCCTGTACCCCAACTCTCAGGCAGATTTATTCCAGCATTAATCAGAAGGTTGGGTGGAAGCACTCACAATGTCCTGGCATAAGGAGAAGTGGAGGAGATGGAGGGGAGGGAGGGAAATTCATTTGTAGGGATGATGGAGTGACTCCTTCAAACAAAAAATTACTAATGATTAAAACAATGCTTGAGACTGTCTATTTACATTTTAAAGGTGCATTATCCCAACTGGAGGGGTCCAGTGCTCGGCACCTCTTCCTACTGATTACTCTCTAGTTTTCTATTTTCATATAACCTTGAAATACAATAAAGTCAATGTATGCACAGGGATTCTCTTTTTCTGGTGGCTCAAGTGATGCAAATGGATTTTTTCTCTTTACCATCCTTTACCTATAATCTAAGTCCCATCCTTCACAATTTCCCTTTTAGAGGAAGATGGGAGGCTGTGTGTCCACCCTGTGTGCTTTGTGTATCTGCTCACCAGAGGTAAATCACAGAATTAGAGAACAGTTTAGGTTGGAATAGACATTTAGGGGTCACCCAGTCCAACCTGCAGTGAGCAGCAATGTCTCCCACCAGACCAGGCTGCTCAGAGCCCCATTCAACCTGACCTTGGATGTTCCCAGGCATGGGGCATCCACAGCACTCTGGGAAATCTGCTCCAGTGTTCTACCAAGCTCACTGTAAAAAATTACTTCCTTATATTTAGTCTATCTATTGGGATATCTTCCACCCCACCTCCTGATTATCCTTATATCCAGACTATCCCTATTCCTAGTCTCCATCTAGTCTATCTCTAGTCTAAATCTAATGAGAACAGGAAAACATAAAAGCGATTCCTCTTTCTTTGATGTTATGTCTGACTTGGTAGTCGGGAATGTGCAAAACTCTCGACTCCTTCTCTGAATGAAGATGTTTTATAGCCCTGAATTCCCAGAGCAGCAACTGATGGCTCAATTCTGCCCCCTCCTCCTCCCCCTCATGGCACCCACACTGTTCTTTCTACAGCAGCACTGCAGCATTTCCTGAGCTGGAGATCACACTGGCCACTTATTTTGCAATGCAGATAAACCCTCTTTGCGTTATTTCCAGGGGAAAGGAAGAGAATAGAAGATCCCCTTTTGGAAATCTGCTTCTTCTCTCTTTCATGCTGCTTCCCACTGTCACAAAAACATTGCACACCCTATCCTTCCATTCCAGATCTTATATCCAACAAGCTTTTGCTGACTACATAACCTTCACTAACCTGAAATTCCTGAGTAGTCCCAGGAGCTCAATGCATCTTGGAATAAAATTTTTGTAATGTCATTTAAGGGTATTCCTAATCCAGAATTATTGAGGAGGCCTGGGTCATGGGAATTGAGTTTGACACTTGACAAATACTTGGCTTTGTGTAAATGGACAGGCCACTGAAATAACTGCCTTTGGATGTCACATGAAGAGAAATTAATTCTTTATTAACTTCCGCAATGATAATCTAATAAACTCATTTGGTCTACTAGTTTCAGCACTTAAAGAGCTCAGTCGATTGGATGCAAATAGATTTTTTCCTTCCCCTCTGGAGCAGTGCCTCTGTGGTGTACAAGGGGACATCAGTGTGAAAAGTCAGGCCTGGCATGTCAGGACATGGTATACGTGTCCAGTTCCTGCTGCTGCTTAGAATGAGAGAGACAGGCACAGCAGAAGGAGAAATAGCAGGGGCTGGAAAAATACTCTATTAGGAAAGAAAATGGGGTTTTATTAAGAATTTAGATTCTGAACAAATTTGCTATAACTTGAGTTCAGATCCCTTTTCTTCTTAATCATGTGTTTTAAAATAATATACAAGTGAACCAGTATATTAGCACTTTCTTTTTAGAGTTATAGCACAAAAAATTAGTCTGAGCCATATTAGGACACTTTGCTGTGCACTGTACAAACACAACAGAAGCTGGAGCTCCCATCCTAAAATTGTACTGGTAAGTGCTAAAAATAAAAATGGAACTATGTGGACCAAGCAAGCCTCTAATTCTAGGAGCCAAGTGTGCCCAACAAAAAAATAAGGCTGTCATATGTGACCTAAGTACCCCATCAACCCAGCCATTGCCACTTAGAGGTTGAATTTCAAATGTCAAGCCACAAGCTGCTGCAGATGGACCAGGAGCCATGTGCAAAATAAACAAACAAAAAGGCTCTACAACACGGAGTGAAACATGACCTCACTGTGCTCATCTCAGACCCCCCCAGCAAGAGAAGAGTGACACAGCTGATCAGTCCAATTTCAGGGTCATGTTTCTATATAGCAGACTGTCCAAGGCTAGTGCTCTGCCCATCAATACGTTCATGCCACTGTGATCTTTCTCATGTTAGTGCAGACTGGAACAGCCAATAAACCTGGCTTTGATGAGAATATTTATGCCACACCACTGCTGCTTGTCCTACAGCCACACAGCACATCCCACCAGCCATGCAGCCCAATGGGAGCCAGATTAAAAAGCCAAGTCAGGGCCTGTTTCCTGCCAGCAGCATTTCTTACCCTGCCTATTGGTGCAGCACATAAAAAATGTTTCATTTGCAAAAGCCAAATATTTATTAGCATTTGCTAACTGAGTTGCTCCATAATGACGTGAAAAATGGTGATGTCTAAGTCCGTCAGTTCCATGTAAATATATAATTTGCACAGGAATGTATAAATATATCTATGCATGTTTACTTCTGATTAGTGGCAATTAGCCTATGAAAGAGATGCTGGAAATAGAGAATGGGTTTTCTAGATTGCTTTAAGTATCTGTGTCCTTTCTGATGCTCTCTTTTCAGAGGCAATGTGGGGCAGAAGACTTCAGCTCACTGTGACCTCCTCTCTGGCTTCCCTGTGGAGCTTCCAGAGAGGTCAGGTCATGGTCCATCACCAAATGGGCTGATCTCTCTGGGTGCTTATACAAGTGAAGGAAAAACAGATTCAGGAAGATCCAAAGTGCCCAGATGAGCTTCCAGCTCTGAATCAGCCTCAGTAATATTAACATCAGCTCTGCTTCCTGGATATTTCTGAGATCTACGCAGTCAGCTGCCTTTATTTTAGATATCATTCTCACAGGTAATCAGATATCCTGGAGGACTTGAGCCTTGCTAGCTACATAGCTTCATAAATGGGATTTTGGCTTCTTCATGGAAAAAATACCTTTTCAAATCTTCCATGGTGAGTGGCAGATGGAGATGCTCCCCAGCCAGCTTCCCTGCCTTCACTCCAGAGTGCACCTTTGCATCTCAGGCCCTGGGCTGGTCCCTCACCAGCTGCTCCTCAGGGCTTTGCACTGAGCCTAATTAATAGTCCTGGAGTCACAGAAAATAACCTGGAAGGCATCACCAAAGGTCCTGCAGTCCTTTCCTCTGTGCCACGCTGTCAGTTCTGCCTCTGCTGCTCTCAGCAGACATTTGTCCAGTCTAAAATCAATGCTGCATCTGTTAATGCTCCAGAGGAATGTCCTGCAGTCCATAGATGTGGGCTCTACCCAGAAGCCAGTCTGTGCTTCTGTCAGCATGGCAAACAAGTGTCTGTGACACGTTCCACCATGTGCTGAGGTCTGGCTTGCTGTAACCTCAGCCAAGCGAAGAGCAGCTGTTATTTATAGGCCACTCTCCACTTCCTCCTGATGCTGGATCCAGAAGCAATAAAGAGGTAGGGACCATCCCCCTGTTTATGATGTATTTTTGTGTGTCTCTCCAGCAGCAGCTGATGGGGAGAGACACTTCAGATGGGAAGTGAGAATCTGCTCATCTCAGACCTGCTGTTACTGCTCCCCAACACCGAGATATTCTTAGCATCATAACAGTGGGGATGTTGGATGCTGAGCTCTGCAAAGGCCATAAATATGCTGGCAGGTTTGGGGGGTTGTTTGGGTTTTTATTTCAGGTTGCAGAAGGTTTTTCCTCTTACAGAAGTAACAGAACTTCTGCAAGTTGATGTTCCCCCTCAGCTGTAGAGTTTGCTGCTCATTCCTCCTGGATGGACATCTGGTTCCAGGGACCATCTGCTGCTTTTTTCCAAAGCTGATGCCAGAAATATCTCTCCAGCTGAGAAGTGGGTGGGTGTCTGAGCTCAGCCTGCAGGTAAAGAGTCAGGACATGGGCCAGGTACAACTGCTGGCATCTTTGAGTGGTGTGCAGGAGCACAGTCCTGTCCTTTCCCAGAGAACTGAGGACACTCAACCCTTCTGGGCAGTGAGGGGACGGCCACGGGCTCTGGAGATTCTCCAAACCCAGCCGGCACTCTGCTGCTCTGCACACCTCCTGCTTTTGTCCACCACCAAAAGAGGATTTCAAAGAAGAAATTCCAGGCTGGGCAATACTTTTCAGAGATCAGTTAGTTTTGTAATCCTCTAGGAAGCAGTTTAAGTGTATGAAAACCATTTTACCAGGTGAATCAGGATGGGGGTGTAGCAACAGCTTAGCTTAACCAGTGCAATGTGCCAGGGACAGTGCAGATTTACAACATTGTCATGAAAGCAACATTCATAAAAGTGTTCTTGAGCTTTTTCCAGCTCAAGAGGCACCACCCCACCACCTTCCCAGTGGCTGGACCGTGTGACAAACCTGCTCCATTACCGGAACACTCTTGTTGTCACAAAGACAAATGAGAATCAGAACAGCATTAAAATCAAGAGCAAAATTCTCTTGCATTAGTAAAATAAACTGCTTCCTCCAGGCCCAAAGAATACTCATTCATTACCAGGTCTTGTTTGCAAAGAAATTTTAAGCAAATGTTGGTAATAACAGGACACAATGGAAAATGATGGTCCTGCACTGTTTTCATATTACATTAGTTCAGATCTACTTGCAACACCTGCTTCATTTCACTTCTCTCCCACTGATATCTCCTGGAGATTTCAGGACTACCTCCCTACATCTATTTTTGGGCATAATTTGAGTGTAATTTGATATGTAATTAGGGTAGAATAGAAGACAGAGTATTTAACTACCCATACATCTCTCCCTAATTTAAATAATTCCTGATATATCTAACTAGTTTGCCTCATCCTGCACTGATGTGTATTGAACTGGGGATAATGAAATAAGAAATGTGAGGGGGGAAAAATTGTTATTTCAGAGTCGGAAGATCACCCATTAATGACATGAAAAGCCTGCTGGGAATATCTGTACACTTAATGCCCTTTCTGCTTCCCGTTCTACGCTGTCACTGTCCGTGGAGTGAGGGCTCTCAGAATTGTCCTTAGAACAACTTGTGTTTCTTTGGGCTGTCTCAAAGTGATCAACAGCTTTGGGACAGGACTAAACATACAGAGGGTAAGAAATAAGATTAATTTAATTCTCAGCTGGCTTCAGCCATGCTTTAGGCCTTGCATTTCAGAGGGGGGATAAAGTCCATTTTGCTGTTGTATCTCCCTTTTTCCCTCCCTTATGTCCAAAGAGAAATCAGATTGCTGGCTTAAAAAAGAAGCTTACATTTGAAATGGTTGAAGATAGGTGAGTTCAGCTCTTTGGTATGTGATTCCACATCCCTGACAACTCAGTGTGCTGTGTCACACTCAGGGAATTGTTTAGCTGTCAAACAGGGGTGGCTGGATTTTGTTCCAGTGAAACAGCACTGCTGGATTTTGTCCTAAAACGTGGGAAATATTTTAGCACATTCCTCTTTTTAATAATACAAATTGTTCCACTCGTGCTTCAACAGGGACAAGTGCTGATGGATGCATGGGCAGGGAAAAGTCAGATGTGGTTGCTCATCTGAGATTTCAAAATATCCTATCTTCATCAAGGGAGGGGAGGAAATGAGAAAACCTGAAGTTTTTGATGGGAAGAAAAGGTTTCATTATGATATTGGTTGTATTCTTTCACACAATGTAAAATACAGCCACTTAAATAGCATTTTAGCACATAAAATATTGAAAATACAGTACAATTTAGCCTAATACCAGCCAGTTATTGGGAAGAAAGCATGGTTGTGGAAGTTGTTAAGCATTCCATTGAAAATTTCAATGAAATCCACTCTTTGTGCTGAAATACTTTCATTTAGAGAGATCATTATTCTCAGCAGAAAATGTTTTTTTCAGGGAATTGTCAATCCACACAAGAGTATGGCAAAAAAGAACCTGTGCAGGGGATCCCAGCCAGCCTGGGCTCCTGCCTGATATGAGCTGGTGCAGAACCAGAACCTTTCCCCATGACAAACCCTGGGGCAAAAGAATATCTCAGCTGAATATTGTTGGGGGATATTTTTCATGGGTTTTTTTCCTTATGATTTCCTCTGTTCCTTCCAGACAATTTCCAGGGATGCCAACACCACCTCTGGCTGTGCCACTGCACTCGTCCCCACGCACCACGCGCACCCCAGAGTGTCAGGACACCTCTCTGTCCAGCTTGGGAGCATTGCTCCATGGACTTCCATCCTTCTAGGGCACCTAAGGGTGTCTGGTGAGATCCTCAGTGCTGATTTTCAGCCTCTCCTGGGGGGCAGCTCCCATCCCATGGCCACATTCCCCACGCGACGCGGGAGCCCCCAGCCTGCTGGCTCACACTCTCCCTCCCCCTTCCTTGTCAGGGTTTCTTTCTGTGCAGAACAGATGGGCACAAGCTGTTTGGGAACCACCTCCCTTCCCTCCCCCAGCCCCATGGAAAGATGCATCACCGGAGCAGGGAGCAGTCCCCTCCCGGCTGCGGCACAGCTCCCTTTTCAGAGGGGCAGGTAAAAGTTTAACCAGGCTGTCTTTCAGTGCTGGAGGCAGAGCCGCCTTTCATAGCCGTGATAAATTGCTCCTGTCAAAACTACATGAATGCTCATATTGAAAAGCTCTTCTTTCTTTCTTTTTAACTTTCCCCCCTCTCCAGTCTCACGGTGTCTCTCGGTTGTTAGCCAACATTTAATGCCCGCTTAGTCAAAGGGCACTTCCACTCCTCGTCTCTCTGTCCTGTCCCCTGGGGCTGCTGGGGCTGAGTTGTCACAGAAATACTGATGGTGAATAAAATAAAAAAATAAATAAAACAAAAAAAAGACAGGGTAAGGAAGAAACCATTTAGTGTTTTTAGGGCTTTTGATTTCAGTCAGGTTGTTCCACCAGTAGCTCCTAACCGAAGCAGTTATAGGATGGAGGTGGACAGACAGATGTCTTTCTAGGAAGTTTCCAGTTGTTGATATTTTCTAATTTAATATAATAGCTATAGTTTGTATTATTTTCCAAAGGTGAAAATTACCACATAACACAAAACAATCCACTCTTCTCCAGCAGTTGAGCAGCAAGGCCAAAACATACTGCAGAAGTTCCAGGGAGACAGAACCTGCCCAGCTCTCAACACAGCCTGAAGACCCTTCCCCACCTGTCATCGAGGGCTTTCACTCCATGGGTGCCCCAAGGCAAGAGCCATGGCTGGTAAAATCAGGGCCAGGTGCTTTGGTCATGGAAAAATTCATCCAAAATTGCCTGGTTTTGTCAGTCTCCCAGCCCTGTTGCAGATCTCTGCTGAGGCTGGTCCCATGGCTGCAGTGGTCATGGAGCCCCTAAACAAGGTACACTGGTCAGAGAGGAATGGATGGGAGCATAGAACGGTTGTCACCAAGAAAATCCTGTGAACAAATTGTCTATTCTTGGGTTTGAGATGATGGGGAAGATGGGTTTAGGGTGCCTGGTGAGGAGCAAGCCAGCTCAGCCCAGCCTGGCCAGTCACTCAAGTCCCTCAGAGCTGCACCTCCAGAAGTCCAATATGTAGAAAATTGATCTGAGCATCCACCCAGAGCACCATGAGCATGTGTTGGTGCCATATTTGCACACGTTAGGGTCACAAGCTCCTCATCCCCTCCCTGTAAGTTTGCTGGCAGGGCCAGGCCTGGCAGGACCCTGTCCTGTCCCCACCTGTGCTGCTCTCATTCCTGCCCCTGGCCAAAGCCCAAAGTCTGAGGGCATGGGGACACTCAGCACACCCTTGGGTATGTGCTTCACCCTGCCTGGCTGCAGGAAATACCCAAAACTTTGAGTGCTGCTCCCATTTCAGAACATTTCTCCCTCCTCTACAGCACTACATGGTAAAAGCTCCCCACAAATCAGCTGCAGGCGTTCAATGCACATCTCCCAAGAAGAGATTTCAGACCTGCTCCCACACTCCCCTCTAATTCCTCTCTCTTCTGTTTTTCTGTCCATGCTGATATCCAGCCACTGCCCAGTGCTCCCAATATATCCTGCAGACTGTAAAATCAGTGTTTCTGCCCTGCCACAGCAGCCAGGGACAGCAGTATCTGGCACACACACACGGAGCTTCCCCAGCTGCATCCTCCCAGTGACAAATATTTCTGCTGCGGTCCTTGTAGCTGGTTGCAGTGTCACTGCCCTTATCACTATCAGCCTCCTGTAGGGTTCAGCACTGTCCACATCTATATTTGTATTTTGGGATATTAATACTGTCAGGGCACTCTTGTTCTCCCACTCATTAACCCTTGTTACACCTACACACACACGGTATACAGGCAAGGAAGACTGCACAGCTCTGTTTCCACTTACTCCCAGATATTCTAATAAAGCTGTGTGGCTGAAGAAGATTGAGATTTTCCCATATATGCAAAACATTTTTAGGGCTGCATTTCTTCTGGCTGCAACAGAGTCACCAGAAAAGATTTTCCCTTCATTGAGCAAAAGAAAAGGGATGTTTAAAGAACAAACTGAGTACTCTCCAGAGGCTCCTGCTTAAGTACCATATCAGCACAGGCTGAAAGTCAGGCCTGATCCTTCCTCCTCCCAGCTGCCCTCCCTTTCCCTGACTCTGGAAGTGGTTTGCTGACATGTCATAAATCATTTTCTCTCTCACTGCCTCAGTTTCTCCTATCCATGTGCTGGGAAGCTTGCTGATGATCCTCCTTTGGAGAGGGCATCCCAATCCACCATCAGGAGGATTGGAGGGACTAAGTGCTCGTGCTGTCAGCCTTGCTGATGCTGTGTGTGCTGGTCCCTGCTCGTGCACAGCTGCCTGGGGGGCCCCTGCACTGCTTCAGCTTGCGAGGGTCAAGCCCAGCAGCATTGCTGCCATCGGCTCCTCTCCCCTCCATGCAGCACTTCAAATCAGCCACGTTGCACTACAGTTATTAACTGGTTTTGACTGACTTCTTAAGTTAATTATGATTTCACAGTGTAATATCAAGCATGATTAAAACAATTAGGTTTTCCACCCCCTTGCAATGCCTCCCTCCCTCTGCTTTCCTTTCTTCTTTCCCCTCCTTTCCCTGCCTCCCTCCACCCTGGAAGTTTTTAGATATGCTTCTGCACCACTGCAACAAATTGTGTGGTAGTATCTGAAATTATTACCCTCTTAAATGCATTAAACTGTTCATAAAGCAATTTGCAATGCCAGTTACCAAACTGTGGTGAGCCTCCCAGCCTGACACCTCCCAAATGCAGGAGGATTCTTGGCAGCCGTGCCCTGCTGCAATGCTCTCTCACTCACCAGAGTCAATGCCTGAAACTTAGGAGAAATCAATGCAATTATAGATATGAAGGTCCAATTACTGCGTAATGTGATCAGTCTTTATCTCTGAGTCCCCTCAAGAAAATCAGGGAGGCCTTTTCTTTTTCCCCTTGTGAAAGGAGTTGCAATATAATGCAAAATGATCTTTAAAGAGAGGTCCAAAAGCAAAGGACATCCATCACTCAGCACATCAATTCCAGTGTTGGCCAGTACTGATTTCCCCTTCATGCTGGTGAGGTTATTCCTGATTTACACCTCGGTGCATCCATTGTGGCTGATGAAATCAGTCCCTGGTGATGCTACTATCAGGTTCCCAGCTCAGTATCATTAGTGTGGCCACTCCAGATTCTTTGGGTAAATTTGCTCATTTGGAATTTTTTCATCCCCTGCCAATTGTGGCCACTCTCCCCTCGCTGGTCCCTGTGGATCTGAGGGAAGGAGCAGGATGTGGAGCTGCCTGGCTGCCCCCATCAGCACCTAGAGCTCATCCCTGCAGCTGGGCTCATGCCCCAACACGGAGAAGTGACTGGGCTCCTAAACGGATTGAAACAGCCTTCCAAAGAAAATCATTTGCAATCCCTTCTGGGCAAGATTTGATCCTTGTACCTGCCCAGATGGGCTGATAAACACCTGGAGGGGCCAGGCCCAAGGAATCCTCATTTTCTTGGCACATATGGGCTGGTTTCAACATCCCCAACAAGCAGAGAGGATGGGCTGCAGTCACCATGTCTGGGCTGGTGGAGGGTGTCCCTATCCAAGGACAGGAATTAGAACCAGATGAGCTTTAAGGTCCCTCCCAACCCAAACCATTCTGTGATTCTGCAATAAGGACAGGTTCTGCTCAGTCACCACACCCCAATAAGGTGATTTTAGCAGAAAAACTATCACTCCAAAGCACTGAGTTCTGTGCATGGGAGATCAGTGAGAGGGATTTGTTTTTCTCTGTACTTTACCTTTTATCCAACAGAGCAGGATCCAGATCAAAGCCAGGACATGACTGTAATTATACAAGTAGAAATAAGTAACCATCTGCACCAATAAGGAATACAATCCTTTATCTATGTTAATTAGAAATAAATGGGAGAGAAAAAAAGATATACACGTTAGCTAATAGTTAATTACTGCAAGTATATTGAGGAATACATGCATATATAAAGTAAAAACTCTATTCCAAATTAACAGAATATTGAGTTTTATTTCTAGAACTTCAGAACAGGAATGTGTTTGAGACCACATCCCAGTGTGAGGAAGGCCATTTATCACAAGCCTCAGAACACCTTGTTCAAAGATCCCAAAGCGTTCAGCAAACATTGACAAATAGACCTTGATGTATTCCCAAAGGGAACCATTATCATCATGATACAGCAGTGCCAGGCAGGAGCTCAGGAGCCTCATTCTCCATTCCTGCCTGCACAGCTCCAGTTCAATTTCTGGAGAGCACCCACCCACCCACTTTCCCAAACCTCTCGTTTGCAGCCAAAATCTGTGGGAGCCAGGTTGTCCCCCAGCTAAGATTTGGGGACAGCAGGGCTGTCACAGAATCATTAAGGTTGGAAAAGAACTCTTAAGATCATCAAGTTAATCTGGGCTGCCTTCAAGCTGTTCAGCAGAGTTGACCCTCAGCACTTTGACTCACAGCTTTGCCCTCTGATATCCCCTACCATAAACACAGACACATCCAGGACAGCACCAAATGGAGAAGGAAACACTGGGAACATGGTCCTACAATGTCCATGTGGTCCTTGGATGTCTGCTGCCCTCTCACTGTTTTGTCATTTGAAGAGAGAGGATGATCCCTGGGTGAGCAGGGGTGCTTGAAGCCACCTCCCCACTGCACCCAGGTGTTTGTCCCCCTTTAACAGGGAATCTTAAAGGGGATCTGTCATCTTTTAAACAAAATCCCTGCTGCATCTTACCTGGGGAGAGGGCAGCAGGGAGCTGGACAGCAAGCTGGAATGAGCAGGATGCTCCATGCTGGCTGTTTTCAGGTGCTGCTGTGTTGTGCTGGGGATGGAGGCAGCTGAACATGTGCTGCCTGTCAGCACTTGCTGCTGCTGGCCCAACTCAGCTCCTCACAGCCCAAAACGTGTGAAGAAATCCCAAAAATTCTCTCCAAACACTGGGACATGGACTTCAGAGGCCTGAGAAAATAAATAGCCACAATATATCTGAAAGTGGGTTTATTTTCTTTCCATATTCTGGACATGACTTCACATTCCCAAGGGTTTCCAGCCACTATTTCCTTCTCCTACCTTTGGTTTTCCACTCAAATTTCACAAGTATTTTCTTTTCTTACTCTGCCACAAGAATTACAATATGCAATTTGCTTATCTGGGGGTACAAAAATTCTGTTACAGTACAGACTGGTTTTGCAACACAGAATGAGTGTTGCCGGCTAGGGGTGTAAACACAGAGTTAATCCTGCCTTTCATGGCCTGCACTTTCCCTGTACTTGTTTATTCCACATTTTGTGTCTGCCCCAGGATGGATCAAACTGTTTAACCTTTGAGAGCAAAGTCAGAAGAATTACTCACTTGGAAGCTAAAATGTAAATAAATATATGCATTGCTAAATAAATCAGCCACTAATGTCCTAATGCAACGCTGATAAATATCCTGATTGAAATCATACTTAAATAAATGGGGCAAATTATCAGACAGGGGGTTTAAAAGTTATCATTTCAGGGCATAACTCAGCACATCAGCAGTCATAATTAACAAATTGTTTAAATCTTTGATTTTTCTGTGCTATATAGAGTGAAATCTTTTCTTCTACAGCTGTTAAGTGAACCCTGGCATTATCACAAATGTTGCAAAAGGAGATGGTATATGGTTGATTAATTGATAAATGAAAAAATGTCTCCTTGCTTACATTGACTGAAAAATGCTCTTAAACCTCCCACAGCACAGAAAAGTGGGGAGCTGCTAAGTGATCTCCCCTTCTGCCTGTATTCCTGCCATAACTCTGTGTGCTCACAGAGGAAAGTTCATCTCCCACACAGGTACCTTCCCCTTGGGCACTGAATCACGGAGCACTACCCCCAGTTAGAGTCTCTAAATCCATTAGCAGTTAAGAGAAAATAATCCCTGCAATTTGTGCAGCAATGAGTGTTCTGTACGAAGGAGGAATATGCAAAGAGCGGCGCGGGGATGTGCCAGAGGACGAGCCTCAGCTCAGGACTGCCACCTCCCTGCTCCTCACAAGGCAGAGAGCTGCTCCCAGGCAATCCCTTTATTTAATTTCTTTATTTTCTGTCTTCTCCCTTCTTGTCCTTACTGAACAGCCTCGGCATGGCGAGCCTGTCTGCAAGGACTTGCTAGCACACATCATTTTTTTGGCTCCCTGAAGGAAAAGGTAGTGAAAACCTCTGAACCCAGTGTTTCCACATTCCTGATTGCCCTGCTGTGTGTGAATCGCATACCAACCAAGGAGTCCTTTAGATCACCTTCCCAGCTCGATTTTTTTCCCCCACATGCTGATTGAAAAGCAAATGAAATACTTTTTCTACCACAAATTTCCTCTCTTCATGTACCTGCCTGCACTTATTATTTCTGAAGAATCTTATCAAAGGAGCAACAGGTTGCTAAAGTGGTTGCTTGGCCCCCAGATGATACAGTGGGCTGATAATTTATTGAGGGTTGTCTGTTAGAGGAAGATTGTTTGGAAGTGATTTGAGCTGAGCACTGGAGGGGATGGAGCAGAGAGCATCCTCCCCTGCCAGCCCAGCCCAGAGTGCCCCCAAAACAGGAATGGCTCAGAGCAGCAGGTTCAGAAGATTTTGGCCTTCTCAGATCAGATATTCAGCTGTCCTGCTTGTCAGCCTGGGATTCTCCAAAGAGCAGCTCTGGTTAACGTGTTCTCCTGGCAGTGCAGCTTCTGTGTGAAGCAGTCCCTGCGTTTTAGGTATTGTCCTCACTCATCTGGCACTGACCCTCCAGACTTCCAGAGATGAGGACAAAATCTGCTGAGCCAGGGTCCTAGAATTTAACCTGGATCCACCATGGAGTCATGCCAGTGATGCAAAGGCCTGAAGCAAAAAAAGGAGGATCTGTAACACCCAAACAATTGCAAGAGGAAGGCAAGATTTCAGGCATATACTTGAATTTTATTGGAGTGGTGCAATCCTGGAATGAAATGCATTCTTAGGAGGACGCTTAAATAACTTCTATTTACAGATAAAACCTTCCCCTCACTGCCTTTTTACATGTAGGACGTGATCAAGGCAGCTTCCAAAACTGCAAAAGAGCTTTTGGGACTAAATCCTAAACCACACCAATGTTCTTCCCGGTGAGGACATTGGGGTTTGGCAGAAGAGTTTTACTGAGTTTCCACATCCCAAATCTTGCCTTTTCAAACACACATGAGCTGATACTGAGGACTGATCTCAAGAGAGAACTTCATTTTGGAGGCCTTCTGTTTCACCTGCTGCTCCCAACCCAAGAAGAGAAGATGATTCTTCAGTAGGGTGATTCCAATGGTATAAAAATGGATTTCTTTTTGTCAGCAGTTAGCTAGAAAGGTTTACATTCCCTGGTAGGGTTACCTAAATAGAATAGATTGTGTTGCCTGAGCAATGTTATTGCCTCCCATCCAAAGCCAGTCACCCACACCCTCCCTGAAGCTGAAAAAGTTTCCCCACCCTCCTCTCAGCCTCCAGACTTTGATCACAATCCCAACAGATGCAAAATATTTGCAGTAAGAGGTGCCAGTGCCGTCAGCCCGCCACAGTAGCTCCCAGTCAAAATGTTTGCACGCACACTTCAGAGCATCATTTATCTTGAGGGATGTCAGCTCTAAAAATGTTAGCGCGTGTCACTGTCAAAGCAAATGCCAGAAATTAGCTTTCTTTCATCTCAGAGAAGAATAATTAACTTTGCAACTGTTTCCAAAAGTGCTAATTAATGGGTTTCAACAACTTGACTTGTCAGGATACATCTTGATTGGAACAACAGCTTGCTCTTCCCCTTGAGGATTATGGCTCCTCTTTTGGATCCTTTTCCTCATGCACCAGCTTAGTGAGTTGTGGAAAATGGATGTCATTTATAACACAAAAATAAACATGTGAGAAAAGGAAAGCCCTGGGGACTAGTTAACATTTATTAATTATTGGTGTGCTTTATTAGCAATAATGTAAAAACACAACCTCCCACTTAAACTGAATAATCTTTAAGATTAAGAGTAATCCTTTAGACGGGACTTTGTTTGCTGATTATGTTCTTGAAAAAACAAGACAAGTCTTCCCCTTCATGTCTCTGCATGGGTATGGGAATGGGTATGGGAATGGGTATGGGAATGGGTATGGGAATGGGTATGGGAATGTTCAGCCCTTGGACTGGGCTGAAAAGTGCACCTCCCTCTCTTGCCTTGAAAGTTTCCTTCTGCACCCAAGTCCACCCCTGCCTGGAGATCCACCCTCTCTCCACTGCTTTGACTACTTAAGTTCTTCCAGCAGTTTACAGAATGGATTTTCTTTTCTCAGCTTTCTTTGAAGCATTAAATTGCCTGACTCTCAATACTGAGCTCCTTCCCTGTTATTTCACGTCACTCTTTGGATGAATTCCCTCCTTCCACCAGGATGAGATCTGCACTTCAGCTGCCCATGTTGAAATGAAAAGTAAAATGCCTGTGTTTGACACTGGGATTCAGCTGTCCCCATCCCACAGCAAGTATGTGAAAGTTGTGTCACACAGCCAAAATCCCTTGAAAACCCAAAAGCTTCAATGCATCTAACAATTTAAAACACTCTGGCCTGAAGAGGCAGTGAAGGTCATGGTCAGACTTGATATAAATAGCGTGGTGAAGTCTCAGACCCTTATATGTGTTCCTGAAAATATAAAGCAAATCAAGAAATCAAGTGGAAAATCCAGGAGGTTGTTATTAAAAACCCACAGCTCAATTATCATTACAATAAACCTTACACCAGAGGTCATTTACATTCACGGTAATTAGGGAGGGAGGTTGTGGTTTGAGAATAAGGCCATATCAACCAGAGTTTCTGTGCAGGAAACCTGTTCCTAATGCAGCCACCTAGATTGGCCATGCCAGGCAGGGATTGTGCTGTCCTGGGGTGGGGAGAGCTCCTGCAGACACCCCCACACCCCAGAGCAGCTGCCCCCAGTCCTCCAGGATGGCAGGAGGATTCCTGCCCTGCCAGGTGAACAAAGGAATGATATATAAAGGATTTAATGGAGCAGGAGGAGCTGGTTTGCCTCGGGGAGCAGTTGGTGGAAGGATAGATCCTCAGGAGAGGTACAGGGTTTGGGGGTGCTGCACTCTGAAAGGGTGAAGGGGTCTGAGGGCTGTGTTTCTCTGGTTTCTGTGCCATGGGGTGCCCTCTCTTGTTGTCTGAGAGGAGGAAGAGGGGAGGACATCTGAGCAGAGCTGTGGCCATGCTAGCTGATGGCTTTCCCAGAGAATTGTGCCTGGCTTTGGGGTCAGGAAAGGAAGTCTCTGCTCTCTGAGAGGGCTCAAGCAACGATCCCTGCCCTGTCCTTGTGCAAAACTTTATGGTGGCAGCACCTCTAAAATTTTGCTGTGAGATTTGGGGGGAATGTGACCTGAATTTAGTAAAGAATAGTGGACTTCCTTCATGGGCTGGTGCTCTCCTTACTTGGTTTTTGCTGTGCTGTGCCTTCTGTTCAGACTCTGGCAGTACAGGGTTAATAAATTACTACCTTAGGGCTTAAGGAATAAGTGATTATCTGTGCTTAAAAGCACAGGATAGGTGAGGTGGCTACAAACCATTTGTTAGTGCTTCAAGTTCCTAATAACTGATAGATTGGTAAGTTTTAAACAACTTCAAGTTTTTGAGCTGTTTATAATTTCTCTATTGCTGTGTCTGTAGCCTGAGCAGAGTTTTGCACTGTTTTCTCATGGTACTAAACCCCAGGAATTTTTTGTCCTGGCATTTTTACTGTAGGGGGCTGGAAAAGGGAGAAGGGAGCTTTGGCAGAAGAGGACAAATGGTGTCACTGGATGGGACTGACACCAGAAGAAAATCAATTATAATGGTTAAACTACATCTTCCTGTCACTGGTCACAGAGCAGCCTGTAGGACTTAAACATGAAGCAATTTCACTTTCAGGGTGTCAACATTATTTAATAGGTAGTTCTACTTAATTTGTTACTATATTTACACTTACAGTAGAGGCCAAAAATCCTGTGTTGCTCTGTGTTTATATGGCATCTATTTTTATCCATGAAGGAAGGGAGGGATTTGATATTTACTGGAAGGTGTGGGGTCATCATAGCTCTGGAAGAATAAATATTCCAAAAAAATAAATCTGTTATCTACTTATTGTCACTCTTTGAATTTCACTTGTAGAGCCCAGGCAATTCCCTAGATTAAATTTAGTGCAAGGAAAAAAAATGTTTAGGGCATAAATTTCTATTTGTTTTCTATTTCAAATGACCTTTTATTCTAAGAAGTTGATGGGAGCACATTTTGCTGGTTCCCCACTCACCTGGTGCTGAATATGCAAGAATTTCTACAAAAGTTGGCCAAAATGCTAGTGGGAAGAATATTTGTGCAATAAAAATGAGGAAAAAAAGGTCCTTTACACAGAAATCAGTACTGTGTTTGGATGCACACCAGGGCAATTAAGGTGTTAGTGTAAGGACTGGAAATGGCAGAGAGTTGGGCTTGAGGTCAAAGGAGTTCTTGAAGGAATGTCTGTGGTGGTTTTCTACTTGTTTGTAAATGTGAGGGGAATTTTGTCAAGTCCTCTGAGGTCTGATGAGAAAAGTAGCACAGGATGTTTCAAACCTGGGTTTTGGATCTCTTAGTGGTACCTTAAAGCACTGGCAAAGGATGCTGCCACTTGCTTTTTGTCTTCAAAAAATCAGGTGTCAGGGAGAAAGCCTCCAGGTGGGAAAGGAGCAGGGTGGCCAGGGAGAGAGGGGTGCTGCACTGCAGGCTGTGTGCAGCAGGACAGGTGAGCCCTGCTCATGCACACCTAGCTCAGGTGTAAGGCACCAGCTCCTGGCTGCCAGCTCCTCTGGCCAGGGCTGAGCAGCTGGAGAGGGAAGGGACTGGGGCACAGGGAGGGCTGGGACAACAGCTGAAAGCCAGCAGGGATGTGAGCGAAGTGCAGGACTCCTGTGGGCAGTGCCAGTCCCCAGCCTGTGCATGTACGTGTTGTGGTGACATGAAAACCCCTCTGCTGCAGCTGGGACAGGCTGCAAGTCCTTCTACTCCTCTCCAGTCTGTTCTCAGGTCCCCCCACAAGTGCTATGGCAGCATTTAGGGGGAAATACATGCTGTCTGCACGCAGAGGCTTGGCATCTTCTCCCAGCACCAGCTGCTCAGGCTGCCCTGGGCTCTCCTCTGCATGTCCCCACCCTGCTGTCCCTGGGGTGCCCTCCCAGCTCCAGGGGACAGCAGCCCTGCAGAGCAGCTCCTGTGCAGCTGCTGACAGGCAGGGTGGCAGCGTGGGCTGTGCCCAGGGGCTGCCTGCAGATGATGGCTTTGTCTCTGTTTACTGGAGTGCATCCTGTACCCAGAGTCCTCCCCAGTGCATCTCCCCACTGACAGCCCCTCCAGATTGGGCTCCTTCACTAAAAATTGGTGGGGAATGAAGGAGGGGGGGAGAAACTTTATTAGTGTTATACATTATTTTCCTTCTCTGCCTTCTCCCCCCTTCCCTTCCTGCATGATGAATTGCCTGGTACTGAGCTGGTAGCTCCAGCCCAGGCACTCAGCAATCTCCTCCTGGTCCCTTGCACAGACAGATGGGACGGCCCATGTCTTGACCGTGATTGATTAGCTGGAGAAAGCCTGTTGAGTGGAGTTCCATGAAGATTGATGCTTTCTCCTTCTAACAGCATTGCCAAAAAGTTTCTATTACATTTTGATTATGTTTATAGAATCTCACTGGTCTCCAGGAAGATTCAATCTTCTTTTTCCCCCTCTCCCCTCTGTGCAATGTGTGTAACTTCCCTCCTGTGCATATGCTGTTCATCCATCTCTTACCTTTATTCTTTTAGGGGTGCCCCCAGAGGCCTCTCAGGACAGTTCCCTTCCCCTGTCCCTCTGCCCAGGTACCTCCTTGCTAGTGAGTGCCCTCTGACTTGCTGAGGCCACAGGCAAAGCAGGAGCTGCCCAGCACGAGGCCTGCCAAGCTGCAGAGCAGGAGGAAGGAGTGTTATCTGTGATATCTTGCTGGAGAACTGAAAAATGAGGAGCCCCTGTTTCCCAGTGCAGGGGGCTGTGGCTCCTACCTGCCCACAAATACCTGCTTTGCTCTTGGTTCCTTGCAGCTGGAGGGCTCTGCCTGTCCCAGCTCGGTTCATATCAACTCAGATGAAAGTCTTTAAAAGCTGTAGGACCCTTTGAACTTGGGGATTCATGTGTTTGGCTATGGAGGGGCTCAGAAAGATGAGATTTAAGCATTGAAAACTGCCCTGTCACAGCTGGGTGTGGGGAGAGGGCAGAGCATGTGCCAGTGCTGGCTGAATTTCAGCACCACTGTGAGAAGACAATTTTGTTTTACAAGGGAGGCTTAAGTCCTGGGTCTGGGGTTGCCCATCTAGGAAGGCTGATATATATTTTTCTAGCTCCACAGCATGTGTGTGTGATTTTAAAGTAATAACTACAGTATAGTGTTGAAAAATGTGCTTGCTGCTGCACAGGAGCAAAGATAACATTGGTCCCTGGCATCAGACAAGTCAACTTTAAAATGCTGGGCTTTTCCAAAGTGTTAGCAAGGAACCTTTTCAGTTGGTTCCTAATTGTAGCAAATAATTAATTACCAAATCCTATTAAGGAACTGGCTCTTCTGGTCTGTCCTTCTTATTTAATTAAACATGGAGCTTTTTTTCTGGAACAAGTTGCAGGCAGCCACCTTGCCTTCACTCTGGTGTTCTCTCTAGGAAGCAGAGATGCTTCCCTTGGGCCACCTCAGCAAGAGAGCAGGCGTGGCATGTCCTGAGCAGTGGGAACAGTCCCCTGGAGCAGCCCAGGGCTGTGTGTGTTCACCTGCGTGGGCTGAGCACACCTGCAGCCTGGGGATGGGAAACTGCTTGTGGCTGCCTGTCTGCTGCTGTCTGTGGGGAGGAGGATGTAATCTGCTGCCTGCTGGTCTCTGTCTCCAGGGGCTGTGTCACTAAACCTGGGGTTTGTGAGGGAGGTAAACAGGAGCATCTCCACAGGAGGTATGGGTTGTCACCTCCCAGGGACCCCCTCCCCGGCTGGCAGAGGTCAGTTCCCTGGGCCAGGTGCACAGGCAGGGGCTGGGTGGGAAATACAGACAGGGAGCACGGAGGCAGAGTGTGTAGGCTGAGCCCCAGTGTTTGGGGTAACCTGGGAGAGGACAGATGCTCTCTAAAGCTCTGGGAGGGAGGGATGCAGGGGATGGGACTGCCTAAGGCTTTGTGGCTGCTGTGATGGCAGGAATCACTAGCACAGGTGTCTATTCATGTCCTGGTGAGCTTTTCAGGGCTGGACAGGAACTGTGACCTGGTTTACACTTGAGAAATTGGGATCAAAGGAATGATAAACTGTAACTGAGGAGGCAGGTGGGAGGCAAGGACAGAATCAGTGCTGTCACAGCAGAGCCTTCCTCCTCCAAATGCCTTTCTACAAGTGATGTGGCACCTTGGTGGCTCAGCAAGGCACTCTGGAGATTCTCTCCTCCGGTACTGCCCCTTTGCCAGGACACTGGTGCAGCATTCCTGTTTCCAGGCATCAGCACTTGCTCAGTGTTTTACCCTTATACCCAGCTCGGTGTCTGGTTAAATGTCACTGTGCTCAGGTGTCCCTGGGTGTGTGGTGAGGTGGCAGCTCTGCTGGGCAGCCTTGTCAATTAACCTGCAGCTTGGGGGTTTTGTTCCTTGTGCAGTCAGCTTGTCCCAACTGAGCTTCACACCCTTGAAGTGATCCCCCTCCCGTGGGCTGGAGCTTGGCAGAGCTGGCTCAGGTGCTCCCCTGACACTCAGCAGGATGGACACAGCCTGCATGGGGCTTGCAGAGGGGATGTTGTGCCCCCATCCTGGCAGAGAGGCCACAGGGCACGCAGGATGCCAGCTGGGCTCCTGGTCCCTGCATCCCTGGGGGTGCAAGCAGCCTGTGTGCTGGCAGGAGCTGTGGGGATGCCCTTGTTGGTGCAAGCACTTCTGCTGGAATCTCTTGTGCCCTTTCTCCTGGTGTGAAATCTGCCTGGGCAGGCAGCCCATGGTCTGTGCAGAAGCCTGTGTGTGTTTTCTCTCCCTGTGCAGGAGACTGTGGTGCCCTGGGGTGCAGCCCTCAAACCCCAGAGGGTTCTCCCTCCCCACTAGCTCGCCTGCCTGCCCCTGCCATACCAGGCTATTCTTTAAAATATGGCCCCCATTTTTTATTCCTGCATTTATTACAAATGCAAATTACAGATGAAAGCATCAACTACACAAACCATTACTCAGAGGAGCATCTTTCCAACTGCTGGACTTGGACTGAACAGCTTGTGGTTAATTTGCTATATAATCACTGCCTGCAACAGGAAAGCAAGTGCTTCAACTGTGCTAATATTATGAAAGGGGAAGTTAACCATAGAGATAAATTCTGAGGAGCTGCAGCTGGGATGAAAGAGGGAAATAAATGTAGCTGGAGTCCAGGCTTCAGGCTTGCAAAAGTGGCCGCTTGGATATTTAAAGGGATAAAAGATAAAAGTTCAGGTTAAACATGTGTTTTTTGAAGTTGCTTTTAGCCTGATTATATTTTCCCAGAGGCAGAGGATCCCTGCAGCTCGCACTGACCTGAGATTTGAGTGGTGCCCTGGCCTGTGCACAGGCACGCCAGTGGAATGCAGTGCCTGCACTGCCCCGCTGCTGGGAGGATTCCCAGGGCAGCTGCTGATGGGAGACAGGCACTGGCATCCAAAGGAGATGAGCATGTGGTAATTTAGCTGGCAATTTACTGGGGAGGGGGTGGCTCTTCCCCACTGCTCAGGTCTGGTTCTGGCCTCCTGCACAGAAGCCAGGGGCACTCTGTGGGCTGGTGGAAGTGTGTCCTCCTGTGATGCCTTAAGTTCTAGCTTTCATATTTTTCATATTCTGTGCTGCCTGGATGTGCAGCTCTGAGCTTCATATGAAGAATTACTGAGCTCTCCTCACAGAGCAGGCAGACAAAACAATTTCTTTTCTACCTTGATACCAAGGACAGTCGTTACAAGTTTCAGGCCCAAAAGCATAAACAAGGGTGGGCTGAAGAGAGAAAACAAGAGGGATGGGACTTCATAACCTGAAGCTGTGATTGGAAAATTTAACCCTGATATGCAGATGGACCAAAATTTATAAAAATGTGAGATTTTGTGACCATTTTTTAGGTCTGTCTTGGGTGTAGCCCTGGCCAGGCTGTTGTATTGCCCAAGGTGCCCTTTAAAGTCTTTCCACAAATACCTCCTTTATTCTTAACTCTGTCTAGGCTCTGTTCTAGGTCAGCCTTCTCCAGGCATCACCTGTATGCTGCTGTGGAAAGGGCTTGGTGGTATTTCCAGAAACAGCCTCTAGAAAACAGCAGATCCACTTCCCCCTGGCAGAACTCAGTGCAGCAGAGCCCTGGCTGAAGAAGCAGCTCTGCCCTAGGGCTGAAAGTGTTCCTGTGCTGTGGCTGTGCCCTGGGAGTTCACTGGCTTCACCAGAACTGCCTTAATACCCTATGCACGAGACTGAAACAATATTTTAACTTTCCCAAGTACCCAAGCCTCCTCACCCTCTCATTCCAGTGCCTCCGTTGTAATCGCAGCACAACACTCATGCTGTTTTGCAAAGTGCTCTAGGGATTAAAAAAACGTTCCTGGAGATTATCTCTAGGGACAAATCTGAAGTCTTGTCTAACTCTTTTCTCCAGAGGCTTGGAGAGGCAAGAGCTATAGATTATCAGGGATAGGAGTGGGAGAGTGAATCAGCTAAAGATGGGTGAGCTGGTTCTTATGAGGCAAGAGCTCCAGCAACCCTGCAAATTTACATCCACTGCAGACACCTTTTCTGACTCTGAAATGTTTGTTTGATTGTTTCTCACTGTTTCCCAGGCCTGGGACAAAATCCTGGGGTTGGGGAGAGGGCATGAAGTGTCAGGGGGTGATTTGTACCTGGGAGAAGCTATGTGAGGCCCCTGAGCTGAGGTTCTGCTGGGGGAGCTGCAGGGCTCCCTGCAGCAGACCCCATGGCACAGGGATGCTGGGGGGGTGCTCAAGCCCCCATTCAGCCTCACCACTATGAATAATTTTGCTGGCAGTGCAATACTCTTGGCAGTGGCAAGAGTCTGCCCTTGCCAGAAATTTGGCAGAGCAACACCAGTAGAAATTGCCACTTAGCTTCCCTGTGCTGGGAATTGATTTTCAGACCATGAGGGCATGTTCCAAAGGTACAATGTTCAGTGTAGGTGGTGGCAGCCACACAAACTGGAGTTTTGAATCACCAAAACAGGGCTTTTTTTTCCAGAGCTGAGTCTGATCCCTGGATCTTCTTAATATTTGGGCAGTATCCATTGGTCTTGTTGGTTTTTTTAAATAGAAAGCATTTTATCCAGTCTTGAGAGAGGAGCATTTCTCTTATGCTGATGGCTAAAAGCATCCTGCTCTCCTCCTGGTTATTTACTACGGGATGGGGGTAACTCCCAGCTCCCACAACTGCAGCTCCAGGAGTTAATCATTGAACAGGCAGGATGGAGATGCTCAGGGTGCACATGTAAAGACCAGCAGGTCCAGAGGCCCCGTGTGGGCAGGGGAGTGGGCAGGAGGTGCTATTTGGGGAGAGGGGGAAGAGGCAGCGCGGGTGTCTGGACAATGGCAGGACTGTTGCGTCAGTGCTGGCCTTGCAGTTTGACTCCCCAGTCAAAACAGATGAGCCATGAAGCTTTGTGCTCAGTCAGGAGAGGATGCTAGGAGGGGATATCACAGCAGGGATCATCAAGGCTCAGTCTAGCAGAGACCATTCTGAGCAGTGTGTCACGGTACGTGGTGTGCAGCGGCGTTACCTGCTCAGGTTAGGTTATACCTGCTCAGGTTAGGTTATACCTGCTCAGGTTAGGTTATACCTGCTCAGGTTAGGTTAT